>NC_134931.1:20527055-20829680 GCF_051020765.1 Lasioglossum baleicum
GGCTTAGGCGGGAGTTCCGCAGATTGGATTCTCTTAGGACCACCTAACTCGTTAGGTAACTAAATATCAGTACATTGCAATATTTTATGTTTTTTCATTTTCTATTGGGATGGCAAGAAAGTAATTTCGGTATTTCGCGGTGAAATAAAACCGAACTTCTTTATTCAAACGACATGATTTTCTTGCTTATTCTTTTTCGCAAAAGATCGTCGAACAAAAGTGTCAAATAATTTGTAACCGTTATTATTTTGTTATTTTTAGGGTATATACTGGCTGATGCGGGATATGACGTTTGGCTCGGGAACAACCGAGGCAATATTTATTCGAGGAACCATACGACAATCCCTACAACAGATCGTCGTTATTGGGATTTCAGGTAATGTCGCTCGCGTGTTAAACAACCTACAGAGGATTAGTGTCGCCAGATCAAGACTTGTTTCCCACTCTACCCTTCCCCTTCCACGACGCTATTCTCCCACGCTTCCGCCACGGGCGGGTCATGTGACTCGTCTAATCTCTGTCGGGCTTGTGTCACAATGTCACGTGCCTAATCTGATACTGACAGGGAGAGAGAGAGTAACTTTTCACCCTCAATTCTTCAATTCACACATATCACGTACGTTCACTCATAAAATGCAGCCAAATATTGGAAAACCATTGCTCGGAAACGTAAAAGAATGACTTTTGAGGCAAACGGCGGCCTAGATTGATCTTTCATCTAGCGATTTTGACTACTACAAAACCCCGTCTTTGCATTATTGAGAAATCAGAAGTGGAATCCCGGATCCTTGACAGTGTCGCCAGTTGAGCTCCAAACGGAGCTCATACGTTCCCCTTTTTTCCCCACGGTGCCCGTCAGTGCCCGTGCTGTAGACTGGACTGGTCATCAGAGAGGGGGTATTTGTATTCCCCTTGATTTTCTCGATCTGGCGACACTGCCCTTGCAATCCTCGCGTACGTATACGTGGTCTAGCAGTGTGTGAGTGTACCCTAGCGGTATGTGAGTGTTCACGCGCGAGCGTCGTCTGCTAGAAAAGAGCTTAACGATGCTTTTCATTTACTGTTCGAATTATTTTTCAACTAGAGTTGAAATGCCTGCCTATGGAGAAAGCGAACGTAAACAGTTAAAAATTAAAAAAAAGATAGGAAATTTTTTCAACAAGTCACAACATAAAGTACCTACACAGTTACACACACCTAGAATTAGTTGTACGATGAATCGTATATCGTCTGCAGGCCGATTTATTCGTGTCAACTTCTCTTTCTGAAATGCGACGTGACTTTTCAGCTACCACGAACTTGGCGTACACGATCTTCCCGCAACGATCGATTACATACTCGACCGGACTAAGTGTGAAAGGCTTTTTTACGTCGGACACTCACAGGGGACCACTCAGTTTTGGGTAATGATGTCGCAAAGACCAGACTACAATGGGAAAATTGCATTGATGATCGGCCTTGCTCCCGTCGCTTTTACCGGGAACATGCGCGGACCGATTACAAAACTGGCTAAATTAACATACATGGGTGTGGTAAGGTCTACGTGAATTTCTTGTCGATTGCGTAAAACTCCCGTAACCGATACCCATTACGTTTCCGCCGTCCTTGAAATGCGTTGATGTAAGGTCCAATGAATTTATTCAAAATCGTATCAAATCACAAATAAAACACAAAATTAAAACGCATTTGTCAAGCGTTTCATACATTCGTGTTTACGAAAAATGGTACTATACCCTATTATTGTAGTTGAAATTGAATTTGGAATTGGAATTGGTAGCACATCGGTATATTAGTCTCTAAAATGAAGAATTTATGTCAACATCTGTTAATTATTTTTATAGAGAATCGGTGAAAAGTTCGGCTATCCAGAAGTGCGGACACGATCTAGCTGGGGAAAGTTTGTGACGAATCTACTTTGCAAAGATCAGACACAATCGATAACGCCGCTCTTTTGCACTAATTTTCTGTTCTTTATCGCTGATTTTGGCCAGTCAAACTTGAGCGCGGTAAAATTGAATCTTAAGTAATTAATATAAACTAGACAACTGTTCCGTTGAAAATTTACATAAGTTTCAAACGATTTTCAGGACAATTTGACGGTAATTCTTGGGCACATTCCGGCGGGAGCTTCTTGGAAGCAAGTGGTTCATTTCGGCCAGGGGTATATAGGAAAAGGTAATGTAGTTATAAACTGTAAATGACGGAACTTCGTAACTATATGAAAGGTAAATGTATTTAAAAAAAAAGCGCGTATGAATGTTTCAGACTACTTCAGACAGTATGACTACGATAGTGAAGAAAAGAATTATCGGTTGTATGATTCTTCAGTGCCGCCAGAGTATAATTTGAGCAAAGCGATTGCTCCAATTGCACTTTTTAGTAGCGACGGTGATTCACTAGCGACACCAAAGGTATTGAAACTTTTTATCGTACGATCTTGGGAAATTATATAGGTGTGTAAAAATTATTAGACTAATATCGATAAACTTTTTAACATCTGGTATTTCTTTTGTAAATGATGTTCCATTTACAATATTTTTTTCTTGGTTTGACACATCTTGTATGCAATGTCCAGTACATTGAGTGTGTTGAAATATATATATATATTATATATTTTACAAAGTTTTGTTTAGAACGGGCAACAATATTCAAACAACTCGAATTAAAAATATAAAAGCGATCATTTCACAGAAATGTCCAATTTATGAATCCGTATAAATGATAATTATCTTTCTTCATGATATTTACGTTCCAAGATATTTCTGCTAAAATCAAGCAAACTAGAAAAGGAAACGTTAAGTCTAGTAATTTGCATACCTCTGTAAAATAATACAAAATTATGAGAGCACTGTTAATAAATATCATTATATTTCTTTAGGACGTCGATCTTCTTCAAAGAAAACTTGTTAACGTGGTGTTCCACGAAAAATTATCTATTCAAACGTTCAGCCATTATGATTTTCTATGGGGAAAATCTTCTGTAAAATTCGTGTTTGAGCCTATATTAAAATTATTGGCGACCTATAAGTAAAACTGGCATTATACCTGACAAAAGTGAGATATGTATATGCGATAAAAATTAATATAATAAATAAAAAATATAATAAATAGAATTAAATAAAGATATATATAAACCGACAATTTTCTGGTAAAGAATTGTCTACATGGGGTATTATAAATTGTACAGTTATACTTTTGTATGCAGCTCTTGTATAAGAATTCATTCCCAGGAATTTTTTAAAATATTTTATTATAAATAAAATGCACTACACAAAGTTCTGTTTCTGTGTTTCAATTATAAGATTAACTTTCAGTTACTAACCGATACGTATTGAATACTATTACGTGAAATTATAATAACTACAGTATCGTACAGCCAGGAAGATGTCAACATGTTGGAAAATTAAATTTCACAAGTAACAAAGCATAAATCGCTTTAAAATTCCTTTCATATATATATGTAAACGATAACAAGCATTTTTCTTTCTTATTTTGAGCGCGCAACAGTAGAATATTTAAATAACATAGTTCTCATTATATAATGTATCTCATAGTCTTTACTCGCAGTAAAAGCTATATTTTCATTAATATATTTTTAAATATACTCTTGGAACTGCCGCTTGGAACATACTTTCTGACACACGAAAAATATTTCTTTTGAATCGTGTGACCACGAAGAAATAATAAAAGTATATATAAAAAATTGTAGTGAATAAAAATAAGAGCAACAATTTCTTGATTCTGTTCTGACAAGTTATAAAATAATTTAATATTTTCATTTTGATTGTACTATCCTATGTTATAAAATAATTACGTTATGTTGTACGTTTAAAGTATTAAAATTCGTTATATTATCTTTTATATATGCGGATGAAATAAAATGAAGTATAATAAACACCTCGTGTTTATGTATACATGCATAAATATATATATTATTTAGTATACAGGGCGAGGCACTTAAATAAAATGATAATTATAAATATACCATGTATCGACTACAATTTAAGTATTTGTTATAATAGTGTCGTTAAATAATTTTATTCTCTTTTAAGTTCTCGCGTTGATATGTTATTTTTACTTTTACAAAAATGTATGGAACACGAATGTAAAAATACATTTTATTTATTCATGTTCAAGATAAATGAGATATTCATTAAAAAAAAAAAATGGTATTATCGTTACATACGACTATAAAAATATGGTAACTATTATTTTGTTATACTTAAATAATAAAAAGAAATTACATTATTTTATTTTCATATTCCAATATTCAAGTTGTAAACTAAAATGATAGTTTTTATTTTACGTATTACAATATAATATATATGTATATATATTACAAGTAACACAAAAGGTTGTAACAGATTTTGTTAATCGAATCGAAATGTCTCACTCTGCATAATATAGTATACATATCTGGCATGTAACAATATAAAGATAATCGTTAACCTTCTATAAAACGTTTTCATATAATGTGTTTTGGCAATTTTATTTTCGTGTGTGTCCTTACTCTAGATTCCTTTCGAATTATCCTAAGTTCATGTCAAATCTCATAACTCTCTAGTTCTTTTATCAAGACTTTTAACAGTTTTCTATATTTATAATAATCACAGGAACGAACAACTGTCAGCAGTAAACAATTTTGTTAGAGTATATCCCTTAAAAAGTAACTTAGGTATGTATATTCGATTATTAAAATTGCACAAAATTAGACGCTTTCGGTGATCACTTCTTACAAAATTATTTGCGAAATATAATAATCTTCTTTTCGAACGTGTAAACGTAAACCATTAACACTTGGAATTCATAACGGATGCAAAACAGTATGATAGTGGAAGACTTTTATTCTATTCTACTAGCATAATAGCCGTTGAAAAATCAACGGCTGGCTTATTTCTGGAGGTATGTCACTATTTTAGACCAGGCCTGGACGACGCTGGCCCGTGTGAACAGATGTGGCTACTTCTCTCCTTCTCTTGCAGAGAAGGTGAGACGTGGCTGCTTCTCTCCCTCCCGAAGAGGAGTAACAGCAACATCTGTTCCGCGGGCCAGTGTTGCCCACACCTGTTTTAGACTATAGGCTATATTTAATGCCATATTTAATCTCGTATTAGCAACCGTTTTCTCTATAGTTGTACCAATTTGTTATTGTTTGAAACTGAATATAATAAAATCGTATTAATGCCGCGAATTTTCACACCATCTTTCCATTTCCACCATTTCCACATCGAAGGTTTTTTACCGTTAAAGTGGACAGAGGAGCTGGCATATATGTACATATAGATAGATAGATAGATTATAATGTAAATATCTTGTAAAAAATTGTTGGGTGCCTTCTATCTTCTTCAATTTAATCTGTAATAACATGGGATCAAATTATTAAGGAACGATATTTTCTTATTTTGTGCAATTTTTACCTCGTAGTCATAATTTACTTTTCTTTTAACAATACACGGAAAAAAACATGCTGCAGCAAAATTGTTTACTGTGTAACTTTCACGTTCTTGGAGCACGTAATTCACGAACAAAAATACTTGAAAAAACTTGTAACGCTATAATGTGATGTGATTAAAATTCTTTTTAATATACATTGTGATCAACATTTCTCCTTTAAAAGTGTTTAGTAGTGTGTATATATGTTTGTGTGTTTGTGTGTGTATATATATATATATATATATACATACAGATATATATATATATATATATATATATATTCATATATATACATATATATACATATATATATATATACATATATTTAATAGTAATATTTATCATTAAAATATGTATATATATGTATATATAATAGGTTTATATATTATAGATTCACAAACTGTCTGTATAAAAAAAAAAAAAGAAATGTAGAAAAAGAAATGAGTTCTTTTAGAAATATACGTACACGTTTTCTGTATTTTTTTAAAACGCAATTAATCTATAATATACAGTGTTCTTTTCTTAAATAGATATTAGTTTGATAGAAATATATTGTTGCTATTGTTTTCAATGAATACGTTCATGCAAGCGATATAATAGGATCGTATAATGCTTGTAAGTATTTAATAGAACGACTGCATAACGGAATGACATATTATCTACGAGATTAATCGAGCAGTCAGGTACATTTTCCATTTTAATTCATTCCTCATCTAAAAATAGCTGAAAATAATACCCATTGATAACGCTTACTTGCAGCACCATGTGAAAGAAGAGTCAAATATATGATCGTTATACATAATACGTGGCGCAAATTAAGTACTTTTTTCTTCCAAATACTTAATATAAGGATTCTGTAAACTTCTCAACGTTGTTACAGGTTCTCAAATCTCTTGCAATCTACAAAATTTATATTAACTATTGATTAGAGGCAATTTTGTAATATTAAACAAGCCTTATTTAGCTTAATTTAATGGAAGGCAAAACATTTGCTTCAAGAGTCCTTTCTTCGGACTTTCATCTTCCTCATCATCGTAATTGTGTTGATCATAGTTGCTAATGATCTCATTGTTATTGCTAGAGCCGTAAGTAACATCGGTGATACTTAGAGAACTGGAGCATATCGGACTTTCGTATCGGAATGGAAATGGTGGCGATAACCGATATTCGTTATAATTATTGTCGTTCTCATTCTCTTCGGAGTACGTCATTAAAAAAACGTTGTTATGATAACCTCGATTTGTTGAGCTGATGTTCAATAGAGGATCGATACGGAGCATCGCGAGTTTGTCTTGTAATTCATACATGTAACACGGCTGCAATTGCTGTTGATATTGATTGTGACGTTGCACAATAACGAGCGGTTCTTGTCACACGCAGTCTTCCAGAGACATGAGTAACGGGTTCACGTATTCGAAGCCTTCGAATTCGCTCTGATCAATTTTGTCGATCACCCTCCTGGATAATATATCAGTCTCCGTCAGTAATATTCGCAAATCCGCTTCAACAGATAACTTAGAATTTAATACTTACGGATCATCCGGCGTTAAATGAACAGGTTCGTCCGTAAATTCTGGTGGGAAGTTGGCTAGATCACGATCAGAATCTAAACGTGGTTTGTAAGGCGGTGTGACCTGCTTCTGTTCCAACTGGAAACGAAATAAATAATAGACAATACCAAACCGTACAAACTTTAATATCGTGCTCGTTCAGAATTACGAATAATTACCATTTCCCAGTCAATTGCTTTGAAGAACGGATGCGCAACGATATCAAGGAAAGCAGCTGGCCTTTTGCCACAACCTAATCTTCGAACAGGATCTTTACAAAGGAAACCTTTAAGAACGGAAGCCGCTTTGACTGATAACGATCTAGGTATACGAATAGTTTTCTCTAAAATAACTTGGAATAGATAGTCTTCAGTGTTCTGATCGGGATTTTCTGACGCGCCCGCGACATCAAACGGGCTACGGCCTGCAAGCATTTCATACAACAGTACACCAAGTGCCCACCAATCTACAGAGAAACTATAATCATCACCCTGTAATATTTCAGGTGCGATGTAATTCGGAGTGCCGCAGAATGTGGAAGTTGTGTCGCCCTCTCGGACGCCTTCTTTACACATCCCGTAATCAGTTAATTTAACGTGACCTTCGTGATCAAGCAGTACATTGTCCAACTTCAAGTCTCTGTATATTATACCTGTAAAAAGAAGTTATCGTGAATTTCCCTCGTACCCATAACATCACAATGCGATTATGCACGAACTACGCTAGTTTCTTGCTCATAAGACGACCACGTTTAATTGATTTATGCTTCTATGAGTGGACATTATCAACATTGTAGCATTGCCGTTTTTGTTTATTAAATACTTGAGATCACACTTAAAACTTTTACACATTTTTATTTATGTAACTGACACGAGCCATTGTTTAATAGAGAAGTCGTGCAATAAATAGGCAGTGTTTATGCTCGTGTAATTGAAATTTAGATTGAACAAATAGCTTCTAATATTTCTATGATTTTTTTGCTAACTAGAGGGGAGTTGTTGCTCGCTCGCTTCGCGAGCTTTGCGATTAGGGAATATCGTATGCTTGTTGATCGCTTGGTTCCTTGTTATAGCAGAGTAATGTTGCAAAATAGAAATGTTATAATGTCGATAATGCAAACAGGCGTCGATAATGTAAATTTCTATTGAAATATTGATTAAAAGATGCGACGTTCTATTGAAATATTGATTAAAAGCTACGACGTTTGTTTTTTTGTTGTATTGAAATATGATTCTAAAAGCACTTTCAGTTTTTCCCGAATTTTCCATTTTTCCGTGATACTTTTCCAATTTTTCTTATCCTACAACCAAGTTCGGACTAATACGAACATTTTAAAAAAAGAATTAGCCAAATCGGTCCAGCCGTTCTCAAGTGATGCGCTTACCAATGAACAGCATTTGATTTTTATTTATATAGATTGCTTATATCTTAATTTTGAAAATTTCTTCTCCTAAACATTAAATTAGCACGCTTGTTGCTTCAACGAAAACTGAGGGTCATCGAATAAAGCCTGTTCGAAGCATGTTATCTGTGTAAAAGTTTCACTGTGTCCACTTTCTTGACGCGATATTTCTAAACTGATCAAGGAGACCGTGTATCCCGTAAAATTCTGAAAAATCGTAGCTTGTAATCTGTCTTTTTATGGCATAACTATCGCTCTGTAAATATTTACCCTTCTCGTGTAAAAAGTTTAAGGCGAGGCTAATCTCAGCTGCGTAGAACCGAGCGTGTTCTTCCGGAAGACGACGTTGTCTTTGCATGTGGAACATAAGATCACCGCCACGTACAAACTCGATCACGAAAAATAATCGCGAGGGTGTCTGAAAGCATGAGTGCAACCCCACAAGAAAAGGATGATTCGAGGCAGTTTCGAAGACGTGTTTCTCCGTTTGAACCCAATCTATGTCCTCGTCGTCGGTCACCAAGGCTTTTTTAATCACTTTCATCGCGTAAATCCTCTTCGTACGCTTCAGTTCCACCATCAAAACTTTCGCGTAGGAACCACGACCGATTACCTTAATCAGTTCGAAATCATTTAGAGAGTATTGCCTCTGCATATCGTTCGAGTTGTCTGCATCGTTTAGCGCATCCAGTGGCGATTCCTCCCTCTCTTCGCTTCCAGTTCCTGTAATCGTATATAGGCCATATTATAATTTAATCCGACTAATTTACATTTTTTTTTTTAAGAGATACACCTATTCGTTTGAAAAATGTGAAACTGTACTTACTGATACAGTCAATACTAATCCTAGCAAAAAGTATTCAATCGAACTAGTCGACATTGATTATACGGGAATGATTTAAGTATATTTTGAATTTACATAATGTATACATATACGTATTGTGTCGTGTATCGTATACATAATTAGTTGTACGTATATTAAATAAGTAGATACAACGATTTTTGTCATATTGTAAAGAACATGTAGATAAACGATTAACATGTTTACCTATTTACCAGCTATGAAATAATGAAGTATATTCACAAGAGAAATGTGAAAATTTCAAAGAAATGTGTAAACAATATCCGAAAGTGCGAGAATAGCATTAATTCTCTGAACAAAAGAAAATTGAACATTTGGAAGATGATTTAGTATTTTCACTAATCACTGTTTCAATCCTTCATTCTAATGAAGTTATTTCTTGTTACATCGAAGTTCTCGAATATATAGGCAACTCTATTATTCTGCTTCTTTCGCTATTGCTTTAGTTTCTTTGACCAAATACTTTTTTTTATCGGGAATAGTATATGATGTATTTATTACACATGCCCATTTAAAACGAACTCGTAGTCTTTTTCATAAAAGAAAGATCACAAGTAATAAATATTAAGATTCGATTTACAGATTCTCAGTGTTCAGCTAATCAGCACAGGGGATTCTCTACTGTGACCGGTTCCAAAAATCGTTTTCCAATTTACAAATATAAACTTTTAAATATTGGAAATAAATTGAAAAGTGACAATTCAATACAGTTTCAAATATGAAGCATATTCCGTGTACGTATCCTGCACGAGTCGAAAGTTCCTTCTCGGACGATGCCCATGCAGAAAAACCTCTTTGGTTTATTAATTTATTAATTTTATTGTATTACTCTGGTATTCACTTGAAAAAATGCTGCACACTTTTCAAATAGACGTTAACAAATCTATGCAATTTCGAATTGATGTGCTTAATGGTTTTCCTGAGAAAGGTTTCCGAGGCTCGGCCGCCTGTTTTACCGTCACCGTAGAGAGCCCCCTCGAAGACGTTCTTACGATTTCGTGAGTGCTCCTCGATGATCGGCGACTCTGAGATCTCATCTTCGACGTGAGGTACGTTACTGCATTGAACGACATCCATCAATTGTTGATCGCCGTTCCTGTCGATCGCCTGCGCCTCTATACTTGGTATCTGCTGTTGTTGCTGTTGTTGCGTGCTCAAGCACGACTTCCTCACCACTTTGTGACATTTCTTGTGGACCAGCAGCTTGCATTGGATGCACTTGAACCCCTGTCGACCTAGTCCCCATATCCGATCCTGGCAGAACGCGCAAAACGCCTTCTGCGGAAGTTAAACAAAGAGAGGAACTTATACGGACCCGATTGGCGCGCTTTTCTTGTCTAGCCCTCAGAACGAAAGTAGTGTAAGTCAAGGAGAGTCCGTAAGTCTAATTACAATTACTGACTTCATTCTACACTCTTCTTTTCTCTCTTCCGCGCCGACCCTTCTCTTTGTCCATTACTTCTTTCATTACCCCCACCCCTCCTCCGCGAATTCTACGCGTGCTTTCGTCTTCTTTCAACCGCTCCGGTCTTCCCTTCTTCGTCATCCTCAATCTAAACGCAACAACCCCTATCGCACTTCTCTACCCGTATCCCTCCTCAAACACTCTGGAGACTCTTCCTATATAGGGTGAATTACTCAAAACTGGAACTTAAAGTAACTCCGTTGTTTTTAATAACACGAGAAACTCCCTCGGGAAAAGAAACGGTTCCTCTAAACCAGTATCGCGACGGAGAAATGATTATTTTATAATGTTCGTTCTTGATGTTGGGCAACATATTGATCTTTTATCATTTCAGGGCAACTTTTACGGCAAGCTAATATTACAGCCATTATCCTTTCAAAGTCCATGCACGAAAACACGTGTATCTAAACGCAAAGGAAGTTAGTCTTTACGCGCGCGCAATGGAGATTTATGTACACAAATTAAAATACCTTGTCGACTAATGACTAATGTCATAAATGTAAATGTATCTATGCACCTGTATTTAATGCAGACAATTTTTATGTTGCACGGAAATTCGCGGTCTAATAAAATTGTCAACGGAAAATCCTTTTTACCACGAGATACATTTTCTTGAGATGTGTCGATCATGTTGTTAAAATCAGCAGAGATACTTCCGGTTGCAGCGTTGGGTAGCTCACCCTGTACATTAACCCTTGCTGTTCCTCCTCTTGCTCTTATCCATTCCTCGTCCGAGTGAAATCGACTTACACCGCCCTCATTACCCCTCGGCTGGAGCGAAGAAGAGACCAGGTAGGTACTGGGACCGTTAAATACAGAATAATTCTCGGTGACCACTAGCCAGCAAGTTCCTTTTATCAGGAATCAAATCTATCCGACCGACAGAGGGTCGCTTCGAGAGACGGCGGTGTGTAACAGGTAACAGTAGTGTGTGTTCGTAGCCACAATGGAAAAAGATGGTGTGAAATTATATTCGAGAGCAGCGAGAAGCGTGGGTGGACGGTGTATCCGGAGGGGTGGTTCGTTCGGGTGGAGTGTGGAGCGGGAGGTTTGTGAAAGCGATTCGGGGGTCAGTAATTGAATGAGTATATGATGCTTACCCGATTGAAACGTTTCGCCTGAAATATATGACCATTCACTCGGTACAGCTTCCTCCATCTACGTGCGCCGCGTCTGTAGATGCTGCCTTTGGAAAATGAAAAAACATAAATATCACAAACGAACAGAGAGCAATCCTGTCTTGAATGTCTGCGAACGGTGTTTCTCGTTCCGGGGCATACGTATTAGCTGACCGCGGAGCTGCCTATCGAATTTATCCTACGACACGGCCGCACACGACACCCGAGGATCTCTCGAAAATTCGCGTGCCTCATTTATGTTCTATTTACAATCCCCCCTCTCTCTCTCACTCTCTCTCTCCCCCCCCCCCTCTCTCTCTCTCTCACACACACACACACACTCTCACTGGACGAGTACGATAAGGAAACGCGCGTCACGCGGGACACTTTAGGCGAAAAGACGGATCCATTGGCATACCGCACCGAAAGATCTGCAGCAAAAATGTGATGCGTCTGAGTCGCTCCATTGCGAGGCACGTCAAACACTGAATAGCCACGGCAAGGGCAGAACACAACCGAGTCGGCGAATTTGTAAACACGACAAAAACATGTGAACCGTAAGCCCCGCGGTATTCATACGGGGAAATTCGGTCTGCGTTGGCAAGTGTGATCGAACGATCTATTCGGTGCTCATCCTGCCGACACGCATCATACGTACATGATGAAACTGAACAGAAGGAGAACGAAACGAATCGGAAAACAGTCGACGTACACCATGAGAAATTGATCGGAATGAAATCTCTTGATGCGGCAATAATAGATCAAACGAAAAGAAACAAGCGTCGATCAACGAAAGAACGATACACCAAAGAAGATAATACAGTAATCGTTTACAGTAGACCCCCATATAACGCAATGAAACAATTGTTCAAAATTACTGTGTGTATTTGTGTCTTCTGTGGCAGTAAGTGTACACAGTCATCTTGCGCAATGTTTTGTACATTATACTGTACGTTTACTGTAACATACAATATATACGCTACTGGACAAAAGGATAATACACACTGTGCATGTTCGTATATCATGAAATGTGCATTTTGTACGGTCTACTGTGCATGTTTGTGTATTATGTGTATTCGAAACAAGGAAATATGCATTTTGCACGTTCTACGTATGCTTTGCGTGCAACTTCGAGTCGAGAATAAGCACAGTGTCTTGTACTTCTGTCCAACTCGAGGTACATCGTGTTTGGATGTCTTCCTCTCCCTTCTCTGCTGTGTTCCACAAACTGACTCCTTGGTACTCACTCTGGAGATGACACGCAACATATAGAATGTGCAAAATGCACATTTCATTGTTTCAAATACGTATACGTAATATACAAACGTGGACAGTGTCTTATGCTTTTGTCCAGCACTGTATACAGTCTTTTTAAACAAGTTTCTGGTCGCGTTATACGAGAGTCCATGGTACATGAATCGGTTAGCCAGACCAGTCGTACACATCTCATGAGAAACTTAAAAGAACGTATTGCTAATCGTATAACTCGCTGGCTAGTTTATTCGTATTGGGAGACGAGTGCGTGTGTTAGAAACTTGCGACTATTGTTGCGACGAAAAACTCACTGTCTTCTCCCTGACAGGGCATTCCAGGTGCAGGCGGAACGTTAGGAAAAACTGGAACAGAAACGGACAATTTTCTTGAGTGCACAATTACAATGCACATTGTCAATGTAAGTGACAAGTAAACCCATTTCTTAAGACTTGTAATTTAGTAAATAATAAATATTTCCTAACATATGCTTTTTGTTTGTTGTTTTTAGACATTTCCATTGAGTAGGTATCTAATTACTTTTTTTTAGTGCCATTTTAGCGTCAAGTAATTGCAATTACCAATTACAATTGCATGTAATTGTAATTTTATTTCTGCTATTTCAAATTACAGTGATTCGCAAGTAATTGTAATTGAAATTACATTTTGCCCAACAGTGGTCGCGTACACATTACACTTTTCCAATTACAAATCGCAGTCACTTTGCGAACATAAACGTCTAAACAACTACACGCTCGAACTTCAAGTTCGATGATGAAAAATCGTTTCTTCTACAGGGTATCCCAAAAATGTTCTACTTCCTTGAAAGAGGCGATTTCCAAGGTCACTCGAAGTAACGTTTAACCTTTGCGAAAATATTATCCGCGGCTTTGCTAAGCAGTTATTAATAGAAAATACGGACCAATCAGGGCGCGGCAACAGCGGACAGACTCCGGCTCGGCCAATGCCAACACTGACCGGTGTTTTTCGTTAATAACTCCTTGACAAAGCCGCGGAGAACATTTTCGCAAACGGAAAAGTTACTTCGAACGAGCTCAGGAATTATCTCCGTCAAAGTGGTACATTTTTCGGACACTCTGTATGTTTTATCAACCCACATAGACCGTATTAATTTAATCTAATTCCGCAACCCCTTGTTATCGACCCATGTTTATCACACGTCGCAGATATTCGTTAGAGATAAGGGTCTATGTCACGTTTCATTTTCGCCAGCATAAATCCGACGCGGAAGATCTGCATTTAACGATGTCGATGTCGATCGAACAAATTGAAAATCATATTGACTCGCGCGTCGGAAAATGTAAATGCTGATTCTCGACTGCTGTCGCACGAGAGTGCAGTCACTTGAATTCTAGCCGGCGGCATCACAGTTGCCTTTTCATTACGCATTCGCCATCGTCGAGGGGGTAATGGCATATCTAATTAGATTGTAGTTCCCCTTGGTTGATCGAAAACTCGGTTTTCGAGGCACGGAAAGAATATCTCATGAATATTCAGCGATGCAAAATCATGCAGAATCATGCAAATTCATGCGGCCACTAATTTATCATTTCTTTTCCCCATCATCGAAAGCCTCAAATTGTACACTTCGATCTGTCTGTCTGAACATCCACTCGCGGGTACGTCATCCCCGTTCGCAAGTTCCGCGCGTCCGAAACTTGAGGCACACTCGAGCCGGTCTTCTCCGTGCCCCGAATCGAAATTTTCCGGGATCGATCTTAGAACGTTAGCGAATACTAACAAAGATCGTGTATCACGGACAACGTCATCATAACGACGCGGCGGTGTCCTCGTCAGCACAGCATAGACAATGATCGGCGACTAGCGAGGATGGAATCGCGCACCGTGTTCGCGAACGTGTTCAGCACTGCACGGCCTACCAAATGTCTTCAGGACCACGATCGGAATTGGCTTTTTTTCCGTTACATGTCGAGCCTAACCGCTGCGCCTAGCCGAGGACACATAGGTGTACCCTATACTGTCACTTTTATTCAGCGACTTGATCATTAACCGCTGCCCGATAACGTGTAACATTCGATTGAAACGATGCGATCGCGTTATCGCTTATCGACGAGCAGCCTTCGCGGACACGGATAGGTGCAATGTTGTTTTCAATCTACGCCTTTACATCTCACTCGCCATCGAATAATCGATCGAAACTATCGGCGAGGCTTGCCACAAAATTAAAGAAACCGTTCTAACTCGGTTTAGCGGCCGAGTATCTTATCAGCAAGTATCCGCAAGCTCTGCGGTGTACATACAGTGACTCTCATTAATATTCGGACGCTCTAAAAAACGCGATGATCATTTTAATATTGGACTATACGATTCAAACTTTTTTTCGGAAGCTAGAGCACTTAATTCACTACAGGATGTGAAAAGAAATTTTTTCGAAAATTGCAATTGGTCGGAATTGTAGGGAAAATACTAAAAGATCCATTTTACAACTTTTTTATGTGGGCCTATATTGAAAATTTAAAAAATACGTTTTGTAGATCTGTTTCAATTAAACATATCCTGAAAATTTCGTTAAAATCGGTCGACGTTGCAATGAGCTACAAGCGTTTAAAGATGGTAAAAATTGCAGTTTTTCACGATTTTTCGGTCTATAACAGCAGTACATCTAAGAATTCTTACATCTTTCAATGACTGTCAGTTTTCCCCGCATCAACCGATTTCGATGAAACTTTCACAATGCATATAACCCACGCGGATCTACAAAACATATTTTTCAAAATTTCAATATAGGCCCGCATAAAAAAGTTGTAAAATGCAACATTTAGTATTTTCTCTACGATTCCGGTCAAATGCAATTTTTGAAAAAATTTCTTTTCACATCCTGTAGTAAACTAATTGCTCTAGTTTTCCAAAAAAGTTCAAATCGCATAGTCCAATATTTGAAAAGTTACGGTGTTTTTAAGAGTGTCCGAATATTAGTGGGAGTCACTGTATAATATCAGATCGTCGGAGCTTAGAATATAATTCGTTTAGATAATAACTATGTATATTCTTCGTTTGGCGACTCGAGTAATTTTGCCGAATGGCCGATTGTTTTATGTTCATGTCAGATTCGAAAAATTCGGGAACAAGAGGATCTGATCTTTTCAGCATAAATGCTCGCCGAACGTTGTGCCCGAAACAATTTAGGAAAAGCCTTCGCGTGTATTAACGATCGATATACATACGTGTGTGATACCTCGCGAAACGATTTCACCGCAGCGAGTATCACTATAGATATTGTTTGTCGCGAATTAATACAACTAGCTACGTGTTAATTACGCCTGTTACCCAGCGATTGCGATTGCGATCAAACGAGAGCAAACAAAGACTCCTCGATACATAGTGCAGCAGCAGCTTGTACGTCTCCCTTTTCATCCCTTATGCTGTTACTCGTCTGGTTCGACCTTCGGGAATGTGTTTAGCATTGTTTATTGTCTTTTTATTTTTTATTT
The DNA here is from genome assembly GCF_051020765.1 of Lasioglossum baleicum. NCBI lineage: Eukaryota > Metazoa > Arthropoda > Insecta > Hymenoptera > Halictidae > Lasioglossum > Lasioglossum baleicum. Next base: position 20,543,610 of record NC_134931.1, read on the forward strand.
ATTGTTATTATGTAATTATGTATCGTTAGAATGTATATAGTATCGTTTCAACGATCGATCTCGAGTGTATTAGATACGAGGATTCATGGGCGTTTTCGTTCGTAACAGTAAGAAAAACAAAACTGCTACGCTAACTTCCGCATGCGAAGCATTGTATATCGTGTGGCATCTATTTAGCAAATTCAGAATGAAACGATGTCCGTGAGTCGCGCACTGATCCTTCTGAAAACGTGAAATATGGGACTAGGCAGAGATGATTAGATAAGCGCACATGTTAGCACACCATCTCGAAAATACACGCTATTCTTCGCGATCAATATGTTGCAATTGCATCCGAGCATTCGGCTCGTTCGGTTTGAATCGAGATTGTGTTGACTCCGTCAACCGAGTGAACGCGAGTGGATTTGTGCGGGCCACGACGTGCAATAACGTGCAATATCGAAAAGGTTATACAAACAACAGGGCTGCGAAACGGAAGGAACGAAGGCGGTCGATGCACCTGTGCTTCGTTGCGAATCAATCGACCAAGTTAATGAAGCGCGGATAGGGTGTCGAGACCTACCCCAGGTAATGTCGTTGAACCAAAACTGCGGGAATCCTGTGGTATCGTCGGCCGTGGAAGGAGCAGGATCCGGACGTTGATTACACGGCCCGTGTACGCGACACCTGCTAGGCCCTATAGCTTGATTGCTGGCCGCGTACATCATCTCCGTGGCGATCACTTCGTCCAGATCGAGTTCCGAGGTGTCGTCGACACCTTTTTTGCCAAGTAGCTTCATCCTGGACGTCGAGGATCCCGGTTGCACGAATATTTCGTCGCGCGGACTGTTATTGGGCGAACACTCGCCTCGCATCCCAGCGATCGGCTGTTCGTACTCGGCGGAATCGCTGCTGGGCGAGGGTGGGTACGTGCTGGTGCTCGACTTAATCGGTCGATCACGCGGCAAAACTTGAATTCCCGTGGACGAGGTGGAAGGTACTTCGACGGCCGGTGGAATCTTACGGCCAGCGGCAGCTGCCGCCGCAGCAGCCAGTGCCGCGGAATAAGAATAGAAGGAACCACCCTGTATCATCATACTGCAGGGTGGTTCCTCGGCTGCGGCACCAGCAGCACCACCGCCACCACCACCACCGGGCCCGGACGACGTACCGACACCGATCTCACCCTGTACTTGCTGCTGTACCCCGTACAACCCCGTGCTGATCCCCGGCTCGGTTTGGTGAAACTGTTGTTGTTGTTGTTGTTGTTGCTGCTGTTGGTGCTGCTGCTGATGCAAACTTTGCGATTGTTGTTTATCCTTCTCCCGACGGGGTGATCGACCCCTATCGCTGACTGACGTTGCGCTCCAATAACCCCACGCCATTTCCTCACGAATTTACCCGTATATTTATCTTTCTCCACTTCCTCTATCCTGGCTGTCTGATATCGTCCGCCAACAACCGTACACCACTAGCTCCCGTCTTTTGCTCGCTATCACCCTCTAACTCCCACCCCCGAGTTTTCCCTACTTTCCTACCCAGCGGTACGTGCGCACACGTTCCCTCAATCTCTCTCTTTCCGGCCCGTTGTCTTTCCCTTCCTCTCCTTCTTTCACCCCCGTGCTCCTCTGCCCTCGCCTCTTCTACCGTGGCCGACCTCTTGCAGGAGCCCGGCTGAGAATGCGACGAGTCAGCGCCGATCGATGCTGGTTTATCGCCACTTTCGCAACCTCTCCAGTGACAACAGCGATTGTTAAAGATACACCGTCACAACCTCTCGACACGACGCTCGCGGACCACTAAAACAAGCCTAGCCCCACTGCGCGTATATTCTATCCGGCCTGTCCCGTTATCTTCCCGCGGATAAACCTCGGGGAATGATCAACCACGGCCCTCCACCCTCTCCACGATCCACCCTTTTTCCCTTCCCAACGAGATTTCCGGTTGGCTTCTTCGCGCGGCCGTTCTCGCTGGTTCTCGCACACTCCGACAGCCTCTCTCTGACGGATCTTCGCGAGGAAACTGTCGCCCAGTTAATCTGTCCGCGTAAGAATATCGACTGCCGCTGCAGTATTCATTAACTGCCATCACCGTCAGGCCAATTTTACTCCACGAAATGCGCAAACGCTAGGATAAAGTCACGCCGAAAACACAACTGATTTCTGTTTAACAAACCGCCCCAACTCTTTTTCCTTCCCGTAACCTCTCCTCTCTGTTCTCTCTGCTACTTCCTACCCGACCACCCCCCGCCCATCATCCTCTCCCTTGTCCTCCACCTTCTTCCCCCACGCGTACCCCGCCCCTTCTTCTTGGCTCGCACTTCCCTATTCGCTCTAATTCTTCTTCCTCAATATTTCCTTCCGTGATCCCCTTTCTATGTTAATATTCTTTCTTCTCCAGCCCTACTTCAACCCTTTCTCTCTCGTAATCTCTCTCTCTCTCTCTCTCTCTCTCTCTCTCGCCCTCCTTTTCACGTTCGCTTTGCTCAACTACCTTCTCGTGCCTTCCCACCCTTGCCCTTTTTTCCTCAAGAGCCTCTTTTATTAGTTCTTATCCGCGTGTTTGCCTTCTTTCCCGACGAAGTCCGTTAAATACTACATAATCGGGGCTCCGGTAAATACACACGAATGGAACGATTCTTAAGGGATGCAGGAATGTAATCGAATCGGTAATGCGAATCGGACGTAGTTATCCGAGGTGGTAATTATTCAAGTTATTAGTCGTTATTATCCGCGATGAGAGTCAGAATGTTAATGTACGATATAATTCTCTCTAGTACGTCTAAATTTAAATTGTTCAGTACTTTACACGGATTCCAATTTTCATTGGCGACGTACAAACGTTGTAATTAATAATATCATACAAATATTGTATTGAAAACTATCATAAACGAGACACAAACAAAATAAATGTGCAATAGAGTATAAAATAGATAACCAAGAGAAAATATATTTAAATACCACTATCCTGATTTTGAAAATTATTCATATTTGCGTAGCAAATAAATTATTTAAAAATGATGATCACATTATGAATAAAATTCACAGATTTGTTCAGAATTCTATCAGGTCAATACTAGACTGTGTCAACGGTAGACTGCTGATTACAACAAATAGGGATCACATTAGAATTAGAGATCACGAGTTTCAACGTTTATTGAAAATTCACGTGTACACGTGTAACGAATATATACATACGTGTTTGAGTTTGTATAATGTTTAATACACGTGTATGTATCTAAGTACAAAGTTTTTGTAAGCAAATTGTAATAAACTGCATAAAATCCACAGTCTAGTTATCAGTAAAAGTACGATAGGCGAAAGAACCATTTGGATGGGTTTCTAAATGTCAACTACAAATTATATTTGCTCTAACGGAACATCACTTACCATGTATGGTTATCTCTGGGTACTTCTCTAGTTCGTAAAGGCGTAATGCTTCATCCACTCCTTCCTGAGAAGCAATCCTACATGGATCCCCCTCATCGTCAACCCATTTCATCGTAAATTGATCTTGACCCGATGCATCGAATCCACATATCGTACGCATTTCCTCCCGCAATGTATCGAACGAAATTCCAGGTGATATATATGTAATCTGCACTTCCCTGATGTAAAACAAACTTGACTGAATGGAAACTTGAACTGATGGAAAACTTAAGTATATGGAAAACAAGTATGAATCATATGTTGAAAGGGATTTTGTTTATAGAAAACGTGCACAAATTACAAGAACACGTAAGTAATATATGCCCAATATATACTTACTTCGTATCATTGAAATATTTAAATAAGTTTCAACTCGTGGGAAGTCATAAATCATTGTATTACAAATGCTATATTATGTACAATACACTTATGTACAGCTTGTCGAATCTAGCTGTGCGCTTGACCAAAACTTAGGAATGCGCAGACAAAAACAAAGACCGCACTTGACGAGAGAAGGATGCAGCATGCAACGTATGAACGGTAAGGTACACACCTCGTCAAAAGTGCATACTGTCCATTATTTCTTACAGCAGTAAACATACAAAACAACTGTTTATATGTTTGTGTGAATTTAGTTTGTGTCACTTTACTTTTTAACTGAACTGTCGCCACGTGCATCGTTCGACAGGTGACAATCAGTTCACCATCATTGCGAAGTTCCACCTATTTACCATTGCGCAGCGGGGACATTTCCCCTTGCAGGGGACATTCAGCCGCACAGCTAGATTTGACAAGCTGTAGATAATATATGAAAATCAATATTTTATTTCTTAGCTTTATTATTTCTGATTTTTTCACTGTTGTTTTCACAAAAAAATACACGCTATTACAAAGAAATTATATATTTATATTACCCATTGTAAACAATTTTCACTCGAATATCGTCATTCTCTGTTTGTGTAGGCATTTTCAAAATCTCTACCGATCTCTTCTCGCTGAAAAATAAAAATAATTAAAAGGTATTATTGTCAACCTATAATCATTGAATTATAAAAACATCTAAATTAAATAAAAAAAAACATAATAAAAAATCGTAAATGTTTGTACAATTAAAATTGTTTAGTATAATAACGGATGTGAAGCAGGGAAGCAATTTATAATAATCTTATAGAATTCTGTATTAATCTTGCGAAATTCAGAATACTGTGTTAATTAGAGCTCGATACATCAACAAAATTGTCATGGGGTTAATACCCATGGAAACATAATAAATATTCTAATATTCTACTTAATTATATAAATAAGTTGATACTTTTTTTCGTTTAGTTGGCTAAAATTAAAAAATTATACATAATTGTTACGTTTGAAATCTAGTTAAGTTGATGACAACCTTAGTTTTGTTGTACGTATATGATTTCTGACTCACCACAAGTATTTTCAATAATGATCTAACTATTAAGTTAGATGAAATAATCCTGACGTGTACTTCTAGTAGAATAAAATATCGTCGTTATAAAACCACTAATTCGAAATAGACATATGATAAACAAAATTGAAAAGTACCTAACACAGCAAAACGCGTTGTCACTTGGCAGTCGCCATGTATGTATTTACTGTAGTGAAGTTGAGTGTGTAGTTGAGTGTAGTGCAGTGATGCCAGAATCGTGGACGCGAGACGCGAGCAGTGATGGTAGGTAAGGCGCTTTTTTCGCGCATGCGCGACTATTCTAACCTCAGACGGCCTCAGTCATGTACGAAGATCGGGTACCTTGGCCGCCCCGCTAATTTTTGGCCCCTGCCGTAGGGCAGCGCCAAAGCCGCCACAGTTCCCCACAAACTTCGGACGTAGATACGGTCCTGACGAAAATCGCGCATGCGCGAAAAAAGCGCCTTATACCTATACCATCACTGCTTCGATTGAGCCCAACTTTTTTGATACGATGGATGGCCGCTAGAGGCGCTGCGCGGAAAAACAGTAACGTATTGTAAAGCGGACCCTACACGGTAATCAGGAATGACAGTCTGATTGAACAGTCAGACCAAGTCGGACTGTCAATCCTGCCCAATCCTGACTGATCCTTACTTCAATCACGATTGACAGACTGATTATCAGATTGACAGTATTGAATGTTGAAATTTTTTAACCAATAACTAAGTCGCAATGTCTTTTAAAGAGAAAGCCTGTTAGTCTCCCTTCCACTTCCCGTGATTGAAGCTCGGATTTCCAAATATCTGGAAATCCGTCAGTCCATTTCATCAGTACATCAGTATTAATCTTTCACGATCAATCCGAATGTCAATCTTCGACAAAACTGTCATTCCGATTGACCGTGTAGGGTCCGCTTTACGTATCTACTATTGGGTAGATGAAATGGGGTTCCTTGCGAGCAACCCGCAGAATTTTAAAAAATTTATATGATTTGATTCTGAAAAATGAATGTATAACAAGTGTATTTGTGTATATTTTGTAACTCGTAGGACACGTCCTGGAGTCTTTTTGTCCGGTAAGATTATTTCGATACATTCCCGCCAATATAACTGCCTCAGGGCTCTGGCCGCTCTGCTACCCAATAGTAGATACGTTACTGTTTTTCCGCGCAGCGCCTCTAGCGGCCATCCATCGTATCAAAAAAGTTGGGTTCAATCTGGTTCAATCGAAGTTTACCAGTAAAAGGTTAACTGTGTAAAACGTTTTCCAAGCAAAATAAAGGTAAAAAAAGTTTGTTTTTACCAATAAAATTAAATAAAATAAGGATATAACCATTTACTTGAATTGTTGTTGAAAATATAACACTATTGTTTTAAAATTTCAGTAACAAGATGAAGAGATCATATTCTAAAAGCGATCGAGATGACTCTGAATTCAAAAGTCACCGTTCAAGAGATCGCCATCACCATAGGGACAGAAGCAGTAGAAGGAACGATCATTATAAAAGAAATTATTATGAAGAATCGTATACGGACGAACGATCTCATGGACGACGTGATATGAAAAGGTCGAGAGATTATGAAGAAGACAATAAAAGGAAAGAAGAAAAGGACAAAGTAACAAACAAAACCATGGATAAAAGAGAAGGAAAGAATAGCTCTAATAAGATAACAGAAAGACAAAATCGAACGGTTGATTTAATAACATCAAGAACTGGAGGTGCATATATTCCACCTGCAAAATTAAAAATGATGCAAGCAGAAATCACTGATAAGTCAGGAGCTGCTTATCAACGTATCGCATGGGAAGCTTTGAAGAAATCTATCCACGGCTACATTAATAAAGTTAATGTAAGTAATATAGGACTTATAACTCGAGAGCTATTGAAAGAAAATATTGTCAGAGGTAGAGGTTTGCTCGCTCGATCTATAATTCAAGCTCAAGCAGCATCTCCGACGTTTACTGCTGTTTATGCAGCTCTTACTGCAATCATCAATTCTAAATTTCCTAATATTGGGGAATTAATAGTAAAACGTCTTGTAATACAATTCAAACGTGGGTTTAGAAGGAATGATAAACCTCTTTGTATTTCGTCGGGAACATTCATAGCACATTTAGTAAATCAAAGAGTAGCTCATGAGATATTAGCATTAGAAATATTAACATTACTAGTAGAAACACCAACAGATGATTCTATTGAAGTAGCCATTGCATTTTTGAAAGAATGCGGTATGAAACTGACTGAAGTTACCAGGAAAGGCATTGAAGCTATATTTGAAATGTTACGAAACATATTGCACGAAGGTCAGTTAGATAAAAGGGTTCAGTACATGATAGAAGTCATGTTTCAAGTTCGAAAAGATGGGTTTAAAGATCACGAGGCAGTTCCAGAAGAGCTTGATCTCGTCGAAGAAGAAAATCAGTTTACTCATCTGGTGACATTAGACGAAGCAACCGATGCTCAGGACATATTGAATGTTTTCAAGTTCGATGCAGAGTATGTTACTAACGAGGATAAATATAAACAATTGAGTAAAGAAATATTAGGTTCGGACGTTAGTGGATCAGAAAGCGAAGAAGATGATGGAGAAGACAGTTCAGATGAAGATAGCAGCACTGCTGTAATGGAAGGGAAAGAAGATGTGATTGTAGATAATACCGAAACAAATCTAACAGCTCTTCGAAGAACAATATATTTGACGATTCACTCGTCTCTTGATTTTGAAGAATGTGCACACAAACTGATGAAGATGCAACTGAAACCTGGGCAGGAGACAGAACTCTGTCATATGTTCTTAGATTGCTGTGCAGAGATGAGAACATATGAAAAATTTTTTGGTCTATTAGCAGGTCGATTTTGTGCCATTAACAAGATCTATGTTACTCCATTTGAGCAAATTTTTCGAGATTCGTACCACACGATACATCGTTTAGATACAAATAAGTTACGCAACGTGTCAAAGTTCTTTGCTCATTTATTATTTACCGATTCTATTTCATGGGAGGTACTGTCTTGTATAAAATTGACCGAGGATGACACAACCAGTTCTAACAGGATATTTATCAAAATCTTGTTCCAAGAACTTTCGGAATACATGGGATTATCTAAACTTAATCAACGTGTTAAAGATGTTACATTACAAGAAGCATTCGAAGGATTATTTCCCAGAGATGATCCGAAAAATACTCGATTTGCTATAAATTTTTTCACATCAATCGGTTTGGGTGGTCTTACAGACGATTTACGAGAACATTTGAAAACTCATCCGAAACCAGCAATAGTGCCTATAACAGAAGAAAAAGCTGAAAGCGCATCTAACGAATCCTCCCCGTCTAGTACAAGTACATCACCATCGTCCTCGTCTTCATCTTCTTCGTCTAGTAATTCAAGTGACTCTGTCGTCTCTTCGGAAGAAGAGGAAACTAAAAAAAAGAAAAGATCAAAGAAAGATCGAAGGAAAAAGCAGACTATAAAAGAGAGCAAGAAGAAACACAAGAGAAAGGACAAACGAAAGGTGAAAAAACCAAAATAGAATAGATGTACGATAATTCTTTTTTTTTAATGTAATAAATAGAAATAATGTAATTAATTTGTAATAAACATATTTTTATTAATGATTACTTCGCTTCTTGGATTATTTACTATATGTATTTTATGGATATGTCACGTTAGTAATCACGAGTTCGAAACAAAAGAAATTATTTAATAACATAATTTGTCTTCGGTTATCATTTCCGATAAGGCGTATCAAAGTAAGAATGATAATTGTTGTTATGTGCGAATGTATACGAATTAATACATGGATAAGCCTGTAAGATCCCGAGATATTTTTGGACAAGATTAGAATAACACTTTCGAAATAGACTAACGAAAATGCTGTTTTGTCGCGCTTCTTCAAAATCATCACCGCTGCTGCGGTAGCTTAACATGCGCAACGTTAAGCTTGCCCTGACAATGAACGTGGAATTAGGCGCGCGCTCTGTCAATGTGGGTGTTGACACTGTTTTGACGGGAAGATCACGTGATTAAATAAAGTATATTTACGTTATAGACTTGCGGTTCGTTACCGGTGACGAGCTTACAAACGAATAGTCGCCGGTGGCTTGTCGCTTTAGTTTTGCAGTAAGCGCGCGAGTGTGAGAAAGAAATAGTCCGCGGCGTTGTTTGTATACAATCGAAACTGGTAGGGATAGTGACGAGTTTATAACGTGGAGGATAAATCGAACTCGTAACGAGAAAATATTGTACTCATGTCAGCCGTTTCCACCATTAACAACAGTGCTGTCGTCGTCCGACCAGACTGGACCAGACCGACATTATTTTATGATCCGTAGATACGCAGCAATACGCAGACTCAACCATTCCAAATCTTTCGGAAGCGAGCGTGGTTACGCGAGATCTGTACGTGCGTGGTGCATATATATATACACACATATATATGTATGTGTGTGTGTATGCGCGCGTGTCACCGTGTCACACCACACTGGTCGAGAATACGATACAGACAAAGCTGTTAAAGTAGTAGATAGAGAAGCACGGTAGCAGGCTAGGCATAATGCTAGCTCGGTGGACGTTGCGGTGTTAAAAGGGGTATAGTGAACTTCGATCGACGACGTGACACTTTGTGAAAGAGATCGAAGACGCGCAAAATTTACGATAGTTCTATGCCATCCGAGCCGAAGACATGAGCGAGAGAGGCGGTTCCATGTATACAACACAGGCAGATAGAAAATTCTCTGTAATTAAGAGTGTAATGCTCCGTGCGTTCACAAAAGTGTACAATGATCTACGTCCACTTTAAGGATCCCACGACGAGACCTCCTTGTGTTTACATACGCGCAGGATTATAGTGTACGCGCGCGTGTGTGTGTGTGGCTGGGTATACGTGTGCAGAAAAAAAGCAAGGTGGAGACGGTGGAGAGTATTTGTACCAGAAAAAAGACACTAGTGGAGGGAGAGGAAGGGTGGAGGGAGGGAAGGAGAATACACGCATGCAATCGACGAAACGTCTTGCTACGAAAACGCACTAGTATAAATATATATTTGGTTTGTGTGAATATCACGGCGTTAACATTGGATGGCCGAGTTGTGGATATTTTGCGGGGCCTCGCGTTGCCTGTGACCAAACAACGTGCAACGCGATCAGAAAATATGCGTATCTTTTTCAGCGGTTCTTCGTTTCCGAGTTCGCGTGCGATCGATACGTCAGTTGGTCGCGATGCGTTAAGTCAATCCGTTGTCTGACGATGCCATTCATAATGTTCATCGATCGAACGTGTCATCGGTTTCATGATTACTTGAATAAATAGTGTGATTAACTTTATATTTATTTGTGCTCGTAACATTGTTGCGAGGAACGACAATAGTATCGGTGGTGTCGGGTGGTGGTGACAGTGAAGAAGACGACGAAGACGAAGACAACGACGACGGTGGCGGCGACTGTGACGGCGGTGGCAGGGACAGTGGTGGTAGAAATAACTGTGGCGGTGGCGGTGGCGGTGGCGGTGACGGTCGAATTGGTCGAATGGCGGTCGCGGTGGCGATCGTGATAGCGACGGTAGCGACGGTAGTAACGATAATACCGAAAGCATCGACGATAGAAACGACGGCAGTGATAACGAAGATCGCGAAACAATGGATATGCTTATAACCGAAGGGATTTCTTGCACTGTAATAAAACGATAAATGGAGAAATATGCGAAGAAAATCAACGAGAAGTAAAAAGAGAAGAACCGATTGCGAGCTGTAAAGGAGGATCCGTGGACAAACAAAAGTGGACAAATGTGAAATCAGAAGGAATTAAACCGTCTCGACGACTGCGGGTTCGTTTACAGTGGAGGCTATATCGTTTTTCTCGTTTTTTTTCAAAGTATATATATATATATACACACACACACACACACATATATATATATATATATACATATATATATCTATCTGTATACACACATTCGTTCTACAAGTACGAATTATCATGTGCATGGAAGCGACGTTGCGATGGACAATAGACTGTGGATAATAGATAGTCGGGATCTTTGTGTTGAACATAATATTACGGCAAGGGGAACAGACTTCGAGAAAGACATATATGAACGGGTTAAGCGTGTACTCTCTCGCGTGCCAAAGGAGAAGCGACTGGATGTAACAGTGCATCATCTGAGATGAACACATCGTATGGTTGGCCACTAGTGCTATTTATCAGTCCGTGATCGTAAACGCGGACTACTATGAATGACACGAGTGTTGAATTAAGTAGTGCAAAAGTGAACGCATGTAGGTTTTGTATATTGTAGGTGGTAAATACGCCTATGTTACGGATCGGACGGACGAGCGTGGTATGTCACGAGCTGTCTCGAAGATTTCATGCAACGAACGGAGCTCGCTATCTTGTTGAATCCTTGTACACGCGAGACAAATAATGGAGACCCTATTGCCTGGCAATACAAACAGTCAATCGTACAGCCCGCAATTGAAGACCGTCTTAAAGACATATCAGCTATCCGCTGTGAAAAGCTTACAGGGTCCGAGCTCGGCCTTGCTTGGTATGGACTGCAAGAGCCTATTACAAGATCAGGCACCTTGTTACTCCCCTTCGAGTCGATCGAGTAATTGTGTCATTGATTCAGCATTCGAGCAAGTCTCCACGAAAGATATAGAAAAAGATAATAATTTAACAGTGACACCTCTCATCCCGTGTAAAGTTCGCAGGATAGACCAACCGCTCGAAGATTCTGACGAGGATCCTCAATTAGAACGCTCGAAAAATGTTTGTGAGAAAAGGGAATTGGAATTTCAAATTCCAATTTTAACTGCGCCCGATCAAAGTTGTTCCGAAAGGTGCGAGACTGTTTTGGAGGGTGAAAGGATATCTTGTTTTGTGGTAGGAGGTGAAAGGAGGTTATGTTTACCACAGATTTTAAACACAGTGCTGCAAGATTTCTCGCTTCAACAGATCAATCAAGTGTGCGATGAATTACAAATTTATTGCTCACGATGTACAAGAGATCAGTTAGAGGAACTAAAACATTCAGGAATTTTGCCGCGTAACGCTCCTTCCTGTGGCCTTATTACTCAAACCGATGCCGAAAGGCTTGTCAGTGCTTTGCTTCTAAGGACAGAGTCGTGCGACCTCTCTAGAATTGGTCAGAATGAGGATAACACCGAGAAGAAAGTGTCTACTAAAAGTGACAGCGACAAAGAAGCTATTGTCAAATTTAAAGTATATCACGAGTGTTTCGGGAAATGTAAAGGCATTTTTGATGCGAATTTGTTCGAATCCGACGATTCGGTGTGTATAGAATGTATCGAATGTGGCTGCCAATTTTCACCTCAATGTTTTGTTAGACACGCTCACAGATCTCTTGAAAATCGTACTTGTCATTGGGGTTTCGATTCTGCGAATTGGAGATCGTACCTGTTGCTCTCGCCGGAACAAGAAAATTATAATAAATCGCTGAATACATTTCGAGAATTGAAAGAGAAACATCTGATATTGGGTTCGAAGCGAAAGTCAGAGGTATTGTACATTATATATTATTTCTTTGAAATATTTATATTCCATAAGATTTTCCCATTTTACTGCTTAATTAATGCTGATTGTATATTAAAATACAAATAGAAGAAGAAAATAAAGAATCCTTTTCCAGTTGCGCCATGATTCTGAGAAATTGGCTAAACGAATTAGAAGAGACGTAACGAGAGACGAATGTCCAGGAATATATAATGGAAGTGGCTTAGGCTTATATCATCCTGTATCACAAGTAGCTAATGCAACTGATCCATATCTACAAATGCAATGGGCAGTTTTTGAATTAGCAGCTAGAGGGGCGTCAGCTTTTAGACCTTGGAATACTACAAGTACTTGCAAGCACAAAGATAGGTAAGGAAAAGCATTGAATATATATATTTAACTCTCATCTGTCCCTCATTATCGCAATTTAATGTGTCTCTCATGAGTCGAATGAACGCAATGGTAAAAGATCAAATGAAACGAAACGAGAAATAATTCACTTCGCTAATTATTTTATTGAGAATCAAGAATAGATATTTACACAATGTATTGCTCGTTTCTACATGTCCGACTTTGCTTTGTTTCGATCTTATTGTTCTTAGCTTTGACTCGCAGCAAGGAGAATACATAACGTCTCTTTCTCTCTTGTTCGAGTTGAGGCCAACTTTTGATTTTCAAAGCTATACATTTTTGTGTAACAATTACAAAACAATAGACTAGCTGTTGAAGAACTTGAAAATGATGTGTGTCAAATTAACACACCAGGGTCCTTTTGGTAACAAATGTTATGACATCTTTTTGTCACATGTTTTGCTATGAACAATACTAATACTTTACAAAAATAAAAGCCACGAAGTTTCAGATGAGTTGTTCTACAAATGGCAGACTAATATTATCCTTTACATGAAAAATATATCAAATTGACACACGAGGGACAGATGAGAATTAAAGTAAGGAAGGTTGTATAATAAATATATAATTTTTTCTGTAAACAGTTCATCGTTGGTGCCTGCATATCTAAGCCGAGGTCCACCTGTACTGCAACATCCAGAACGCGTAGTTCCTCTCTCTGAATGCAAACGTTTCGAACCACATTTTCAACCAAATGTAGCCTTAGCACCTATACCTGCACCATCAGTGCCTGTAGTACTTCCACCCTCTGCTCATCATCAGCGACGGCATCACCACGAACACAAACGTTATAATCATCACTTATCAAGCCCGAATGAGAGAGACAAGAAAGAACCACCGCCGGACAGTGTGAAACTCGAGAAAACATCTCCTAGTTCTGGATCTAGTGTTGGCACTTATTCTGCATTCCCTTCGTGTACACCTGAAAGCAATCAGAAAGAATTGCCACAGAAAATTAAAAATGAAGTCGGCGAAGAAGAAGAGAGTAGTACTGCGGTAACATCTTCTACGGTAAACATAGAACCACCTTCAACCGACATTGGTACCTCCGCGCTGGAAAGTGATTCTGACTCTGAAGGAACAACAGCAATAGATTTAGAAGATAGATTAGTGGCTTTAGAAGTACCGCAAGATGTCCTGGAGCTAGCACGGCGTATAGTTTCAGAGAATGCACAGTTGCGACGTCATCGGCGTTCGGATGCACGCGAAATATCTCGACTGCGCAATCAATTGCAAATGCAACAGCAACTACAATCATCTAATGGTGATGATAAAAAGGAGGAACCGGCGAATGCAAGCGCAGCAGACAGTACAGAAGGTAGTGAAGAAACGGAAGCTATAATACCATCAAATAATAAAGAGTCTGAATCTGTTGTTCTAGCAGTTAGTAAAGAATAAAATCAATGATTAGAGTTTTTTAAATTATTTAATATTAGGTCGTCCCATAAGTTCGTGCCGCGGATATGTTTATTCGATTCAGGGCCAAATGATTCAAACGCGCGATTTATTCATATTCGATTTATTACATAGCGCGATAAGCAACCGAAGGGATTAGAGTTTAATGATCGAGTTCAGTCTGTAGAAGGCATTCGAAAGAAACAGTTAGTGAACAGCAAGCATTTCGTCTTTTACATAGTGAAAAACCATGAGGGAGACGTGTATTGATTTTCGGCAGCTTATGCTGTACGAGAGTTTCGCAAAGGAGATACAGCAACAGTTGCCGCAAACAATACTTGTGCCGTTTACGGAGAAGGTGTTTTATCACCCCGTACGTGCAGAAAATGGTTTGATCGATTTAGTAAGGGAAACTTTGATCTTGAAGGTCAACCAGGTTCTGGACGTCCAACCGAAGTAGACAAGGACAAAATTCGTAATCTAGTGGATGAAAGGCGAAGTTTGTCCGTTCGAGAGATGTTGGAATCATTAAATATCCCGAAATCATTTGTCCATAGACACGGGCATAGCTCACAGAACGGAACCGCCGTGATCGCGTATAACGTGCATATTTTTCCTCGCAACAAAAATTACGTGAATTTGGTTGGCAACTTTTATTACACCCACCATATTCTCCAGACAAAAATTTGATAACGGCCAAACCATAAAAACAGACATCGAACAATATTTTAACGAAAAACGAAAAATGTTTTACAGTGACGGTATAATATCTTTACCGAAAAGATGGGAAGAGGTTGTAGAACGAGAGGGTGATTACATTTTTTCGTACACTCTAAAGGTATTTAAGGTAAACTTCATATATTAATTGAAATTTTTAAGTAGTAGAACAAGAAGCAGCACGAACTTATGGAACGACCTTACAAAACTGCTCAGCAATTTTTTGCATCGCTTATCTTTTGGCCAGATAGGCGTGCATTAAATTTAGTATTAGATCTACTAATAATGATAAAATTCTAAATGAATAAAAATCTGTTTAGGTTTATGTGATACATAGAAAGCCTTCAACATTGTAAAATTTGATTTCAAATTTTTATTGTAATCGTACTTCATTGTATCGATTTTCGAGTAAAATCGAATGTAGATATTGTAATATAATATGGAAAAGCAACATAAGTTAACCAGAATTTACCATGCCATTTAATAGTTATACTTAAACGAACGTAAAGTAAGTTTTTCATGCATATTAAATATTCACAACCACAAAGATTTTTATGATCACTTGTTTAACTAAACGAATTAAACAATGATCAGAAAATAAAGAGATTAGATTGCTTTCCATTTACTTTTTATAGTCATGATTGCATAATGTAAATACATTCAAAGTAACATACGTGTATGTTTATATTAATAGCATTATCATGCAAAATATTGCTAAAGTACAAAAAACCTTTAGGTGCTATATTGTTATATTAGGAATGTTCTAAGCATAAATCTAGGTGTATTTCAGCAGTTCGTACTATACCATAATATTAAACACCTTGATTATGTTTTGTTTTTATTGTCTTTATAGCGTCGAATACAAATGAAATTTTATTTCTCGCTAATAAACTCAATTTGATTAATTGCACATAAATTAAGTTAATTATTTAAAAATTGAATATATTCGAGTGATATTACAGGGAATCGGGAAAATTTAACTTATATTTTCAAAAGTATCGTGACTTTTTGTATATACTTCTTATATTATTTTGTGACAAATAGCTAATTCGAATTTCAATAAAATGAAATTTATTGTATTGTGAACAGTTGGAACAAGAATGGGACGAATGTTATTTTATTAGAGGCGCACGGAATCGCGATATGTGTACTTTTCTTGTGTTTCTTTTTGCAATATTGTATAATATTCCCAAGTAATACTTATTTTATTAATGATTTTTAATTTTTGACACAAAATACTGTACAGTATAAAATTGCCACAATCACGTTTGTACAGAATGATTATACTTTTTGGTATTAATATTTATTTGAGACATAGCATCTACATATCATTTTAGTTGTATTTAAAATTCGGACAATATTTAACCATGTGGGCCGTGAAATATTAAATGTGATTTATTGAAAATAATTTTACATAATTGGAAATTAAGTTTTATAATAAGAATATGTAATTGATATTTCTAGGAGATTGTGGAGCAAAATTATATGCACAATTTTACCTTTTATTGACCGCTATTCTTCTTTCTGCTGATATTATTATGGTGTGTACATGCAATAATAGAAAAATACATTTTTTGAAATATTTATGAAAAATCAACACTGATTTAGAGATATACCTAGATACGCACTAGATGTTTAAGAATAAGATAACATAAACACAGAAGATATATATATATAAATATTTGTATATATCTCGAATACACTTTTTTTAACTTCCATTTTGTTTTTTGTAATTTCATTATACTCCTTTATTTTGTTAAATTTTTGTCATTGTTTTGCTTGTTTTATCTTGCGATATATGAAAAAGTATAACCTGAACGTAAGTTCCTTCTGTTCGAGTGCAATTTTTGAAAAATTGTATCTCAGATATTATATTGTTTTTTTCTTTTTTTGGGGGGGAAATATGATTAAAAATTCCACGTGCATAAAGTATTCGAACGATTTAAAATATATTGGAAAGGTTGTTTTAAAAGCTTGAAAAGCTTTTTGTATTGGATACATACTAGAAATAGGATATAAATCCTACACATATTTACATACTATAGTGAAACCAGTTAGTTATACATTTGTGTATTCGAAACATACATACACATATATTTCGAGACTGCTTCGAAGATCTCTTATCATATACGTTTTTCTAACATAACAAGAGTGCCAGTAATTCTTGTATCACATCAAAGCACAAGGCATAAGAAATTTCCATTTTCAATTTTATTATTCGCTACGCTAGCTTTTTAAATAACAAGTGAACGATCAATTTTCAAAGCAATCTGTTAGACGAGGAAATTGAAGGTGTATGATATAATGGATTATATAGGATAAAATGCATTCACTATTATACTTCGTATAACATTTGGTCAATACATATGACATATATACGTTACATCATATTGTTGTAATATTATAAGCATCCCACCTACGGTTAAGAATGTAATAATTTATGATTTTCATACGCTCTCAGTTTATTATAGATATATCTGTTAGAGTATGTCGTAAAATAGTATCATATATGAATTGCATAAAACTCGGTTTTTCAATATATATATATTTGAGATCTGCATATGAAGTTTCAATGAATCATGTAACTGCCATGACTAAAGATGTATTTTCATTTCGAATGGGTAATGTATTAAGTTCAAATGGGAAATTACAAATAAATACACAATATGCGACGTCTGACTTTATTAACATTTATGTCACGACATTACGACGTCTTGATGTGGATTTCGTTCGTTCGAATAAATAACAATTCGCTATTTGGCTTTCACTTTGATTAAGGTGTGATTCATCAAAATAATGTTACCGAGTATTTCATAAATAAGAGGAAATCGTTGTTGTTATAATATATTTATTTTAACTTTCAAAAAAGAGATGAAGAGTCGTGTGCTGTAGCTAAATGTATTAACTATTGCATACGCTATTATGAATATGTACATTCGATATTTGAAGCACATTTAATATGCGTGTAATTAATACATTAATATTCAAAAACTCGTTCGATTTTAATTTCGAGTAGTAGACTATAATATAGGTTTCTTTATTTGTGTTGGAAATAGAAATATGAAATACTAATCGAACGAGTTTTGAGGTCTATTGTTTGTTCTGTCGCGTTCATGGATCGAAATTCAAGAAAATAAACTATTGATAAGACGTTCGTTACGCAATAAAGGATCGTTCAATGCAAATAGTTTCATATTAATTAGGTAATTTCAATACGTTGCTTCGTGTATGAATAATTTATGTATGAATAATACATAGCGTATCTATTACATATATATATTATGGTCTCGACAGAGTTGTGTAAGTAGTAGGCGTTCTTCCGAATACGAGTTCAAGACCTTTGTTTGAATTACCATAAATTTAATTCGTCGATGAGACAAATAACAAATAATTTACCGGGGACGTGGTACCGTATATTTCTACTATCAATAATCTTAGTGTGTCTAGAGAGCCGAGGGATTTACATCCTCTCAAGCACACACTATCAATAGTTTATTTTCTTAATCATAAACACACTTATTCCACGATTAATGGCATAATAGATTTCGAATAAATGTGTTTCATAATAACACAGAAATATTTTTAAGAAACGAAGCGTGTCATTAAAAATAACATATAAAACAAGTGCAATATGAAAGTACAAAATTTCACCTTTCATTTGAACTTTGTATACTTTACAAAAAAAACAAAAGAAAGAAACGAATATATGGACGACTTCTCCGGTATTCTAAATTCTAGTTATAAGAATTTCGAAAATGTTTTACCATTAGAGAATCTCAAGAAACCTGTATAAGTCCATGTCCCTGATAAACGTACTTATAATATATTATAGCGTTGAACTTTTGAATATTCTCTGACGATAAACGGAGAAGCGGTTTAGAACGATTAACGATAAACAATTTTCTAATCACTTGAACGTTATTCTGAATTTTGTATAATCGAATATTTATATTCGAACGACGAATTCCATATTATTTATGGATCGATATATATAACAATGGATATTAATGCGTAGTTCCAGTAGCGATCTGATTGATCTTTGGTATAATTGTAGAGTAAATGTACATATAATTATTTTCCAAAAAATACTCATTGTTAAATGTATATGACGGAAACTGTTATAGATAAGGCTATTATCGTCATTTATATTAATTGAGATAATAAACGACATTTCGATTAAATAAGATTTTTCTATATTATTGCATTGTGTGTGTGTGTGTGTGTGTGTGCTTCTAAATACATAATAGTGTATATTTAAAAAAGAAAATGTTATTTATATATTATACATATGTGACAATCGTATTTTATTATTTTTCTTTCTCGTGTGTGTTTTATTTTTGTTGAATAATATATGAAACGCGGCACCTGTCCGTAAATTCCTTTCGTATAGGTTAATCATTCATAAATGATTAAATATGTATAATATCTTTATATGTATATCATTTAATGTTATACTTAAATATAATTAAAAAATATAATTAATATTGTAACTTTAAATAAGATATACATAAAGATATTATATATACATCATTTATAAATATATATATATATAAATCCATTTTGGGAATTCAGAAACTAATATAATATTTAAAAAGTTGTTATTTTGCATTGTTAGTAGCTGTAATAAGGATATTTTAAACGAGAAAGGAAAGAATATTGTCAAACAAACTTTTATATGGTACCAGAGATGGTATACCGTGCACACATGCAATCACACACGAAATAAGTTATATGTATTTATACCTGCATTACGTTCGTGTATCGCTAAAGCGCCGTCTACCTGTTGCATTCACCACTATAAGTGCCTGAATTCCAGTTTCATCCAAAATCCTTTAGGAGAACGAAAGACTAATTAGATTTCTGGTTCGAGACTTTACCGTTATACTCTTAGTATATTTATATATATTCTTCGATGTAAAATACCTTAAATATTTTTCGTTTAACATTACTATTTACACACGGAAGATCTGTATAACGTTTATTAGCATGTTTAAAATATGTGCACTTCTGTTATGTTGTGTCTGGCCACAGTGAATTTTTGACATTTAACGATTCATGTTTTGGAAGTGTGATTTTAAGGCAACTTTGAGGGAACAGAATGGCTTTTTTATGCCCAGTGCGTATA
Source organism: Lasioglossum baleicum (assembly GCF_051020765.1). Classification (NCBI taxonomy): domain Eukaryota; kingdom Metazoa; phylum Arthropoda; class Insecta; order Hymenoptera; family Halictidae; genus Lasioglossum; species Lasioglossum baleicum. Next base: position 20,563,605 of record NC_134931.1, read on the forward strand.
CGGCGAGGAAAGAAAAAGAAACGTGAGTAAAAAAACATTGTTTTATGGTTTTCAAGAAATTTGTTTTTATTCGAACTTGAACTGTCGCGTATACTTAATATCCCCGTACGTATTACTTATCCCGAGTGATTCATGTTTCTACATACTGTCATTTTTATGAAATAAGATCAACATTTGAAAGTACGAACATCTTTTATATACCTATTGGAAAACGGAAGAAATGTTAAACAAAAAGTATTCGATTCGAAATGACAAAGTTTTACTCGTATATATAGATGAACATTTCTAAAACTACAGTTATATTTTCTGCATAATACGCTATACTTTTCTATTTATCCTATGATAGAAAGTATTATAACAGTTCTTCCTACTTTGAAAAGCCTGAAGTTTCCTCTGTTAAAATCCTTCTCTGAAAAAGAAAGATTTCTCAAAGATAGAAGACTAAATAGAGATAGTAGAACTGTATAATTTCGATATAATTTTCTCTAATATAGCTGGAGTACATAATTTTAATTTGGAGAAAGATTGTGTTGGAGGAGGTGGTACGGGATTGGGTTTAGGAACCAAAGTGCCATTGCCGCCTGGTCGTATAACGGGAAGTGCTAGTATTGAAACTTTAGTTAGAGTAGGTATTGAAAAAGAGAATGGACTTTCACCGGATAGTAAAATGGTCATTGTCCACGACTTTATGCCCTGCGTCGATGATGAACTTCAAGTGAAACGTGGCCAGGTTAGCAGAGCTGTTTTATTCTGTACTGCTTAAAGAAAATGTAAATAACTCTTTATGCGGTTCTTTTTATGTTCGCTTTATGTTTCATAAAGTTACATTTAATTTCATTTTTCTGTTTAATGTTGAATGTGAAATGCATTCTTCAACGGTGTTGTTTTGTTCATTTTCTGCATGTGTTCTAGGTTGTAAATGTTTTGTATAGAGAGAATGATTGGGTGTATGTAATAGCAGCTGATACTCGTATGGAAGGCTTTGTACCACATTCATATTGTGCACCTTACACATCGCAGCTTGCCGAATTAACACTTGCTACTCTTATGAACAATGTGAAAAAGAAACTACCAAGGTCTAACGAGACTGATTGTGATTTTGCTGGTACAGGTCGTTCGCAAACAGTTGACGCACAACAAACTGATACAGGATCTGCATCAGACTGTGAAAGTTATGCTCGTAATGTGACCACAGCTGACGCAAACGTTAATAGATCTAATATTACACAATCACAAAATTCCATACAAACTATATCTTCTCAGCCAGATGTACACCCTTTTTTTAAAGTAAATATACAAGTATTTATTAATCTCCTAATCTATAATGTAAACGATTCGAATCGACTGAAACTTTATAAATATGTCATAGGATCCGTCAGCTGGAAGATATATTGTACTTTATACTTTTGTCGCTAGAGATGAAAATGATGTTAGCGTAGAAAGAGGAGAGTTTGTGACTGTGCTCAATCGAGACGATCCCGACTGGTTCTGGGTACTTAGACACTGTGATGGCAACGAAGGATTTGTACCGTCTGGATTTGTATATCCGGGACATGTTCTTCATTCTTACGCGACAACAACTAGTACAACTACCACTACTACTACCGCAGCTACAACATCTGCGGAAACGCATAGTTTAGGTAAGTTTGTTCGATCTGCGATACGTTAAAGCGTGAACTAGTCGAATGTTTGCGCTGGAGAAAACATTAATTTTTGCAATATACAATACACAGGAAAAGGTAATAGCACTATACCAGGAAATGAGTCGTTACAACAGAAAGGTTTGCGAGATTTTCGAGATGAGACTAATGGGACAGAATTAGTTGTACTTTACGATTACAAGGCGCAGGCGCCGGATGATTTGTCAGTGAGAAGAGCTGACTGGATTTATGCAGATTTGGGAAATCAAACTGTGGATGGCTGGTTATGGGCATACGCACCTAAGACGCGCAAATATGGTTTCATTCCGAAAGCGTATGCCCGTCCTCCTGCTATGACAAGCTTATGATACAAACTATAATCTTATGTATCTTGCATTTTATGCATATATTCAACTAATAAAGTACTTTTATATAATAATGCATTTTAAACGATACTCAGCCATGCGGATACAACACGAGAATTATCTCTGTGTAAGTACTTTTACTAACGTTGTTATTAGCGAGAGCTTTTATTAAGTTTACCATTCATATCTTTCGATGTGATATAGTTAATGTACAGTAACATTAACATTGAGTGTAGCACAATCGGATGTAATATGACGAAGGAGACCTTCGTGCAGGACTATACAATCACCTGTCGACAAAATCTCTCGAGGACATTGGGCTGTTCTTAATGAATTCACTGGACCTGTGTATGTCAGGGAACGTAAGCCTTCAGCATTAAACTTATCTACAGCCTATTTTGGGAAAATAGTACATTTTTTATTATATTCATATCGTATATCATGCATATAGATTTAACTACATGTCTAATTGAATATGTTCGATGAATATACCTGAATACTACATAGAAGTTTCTCCGTAGTGTTACCAATATCTAATCCAGCAACCCAGGCAATAATTATGCTTTTCTCGCAGTAATTAATTTTGTTACATTGATCTGTTGAATGTAATCGAGCAGCTAGTACTGGTAACGGCAATCGATTCCGGAACTTTGGATTAATTTGACTGCTGTTAAATAGTCTTGCAACAGGATCTCTTATTATGAAGATATGTTTAAGGAACGCATAAGAATGTACATACACGTATGCGGTATCAGCTAGGTATAAGCTATACTTACGAGAGTTTACCGGAAACTAAAAGAAGAGCAAGACATCGGCTAGAATTCAGAGATAAAGCATTGAAACTAACAATCAGTGTGCTTTTAATGCCTGGTTCCACATTCAAAATGGGAACTTCTGGATGATCGAAAACAAAATGATGTGTTAATGCTGAAAAAGCAACGTTTATAGCGCAATCGATTCGTGGACATCGGATTGGTCTGCGAGAACATTCCGCTGTAATTTGTCCATTAATTTTCGTCTCGGATATATAAAAGTCCGGGTTTCCTTTTTTATATAGATTACAATAACTATGTTGTCTTTGTTTACTGTCATTGACGTCTCTTTCTTCTCGAGTATTGCTTTGATTGTTAACTCTGTCGCAATGAACGTTGTCCTCAGAATCGTCGACGTTAGAACATCCCCAAGTAGTCTTTTCTGTGTTTGTTATTGGTGTCGAATAATTTTGATTCCTAGACTTAATATAAGCTTGTTCGGATTGGCGATACCTAACATGACACTCTGGTTGTTGACGTGGAGCTTGCATTTTTCTCGGACAAATATATATGGAATTTAAACTAGTGTCGCTTTCTTGGGACAAACTTAAATTCGAACGTTGAATTTGCGCTTGGCAAAGAATACAACCTGCATCTGTAATATGCGATCATAATCTGAAACTTCTACGCCTTGTATTCACAAGTTCTCTAAGACTAATTTAATCAATTCGCAATATTAATATAATAAAAGAATATATAATTACAATAGGTTTTGCAAAAGTCTACTTTAAACCACCTGACGGAATAGTAAATTGTTGAATACAGTGTTGGCACAAAATGTGCTCTTCAGAACAAGGAATATTTTGATGAAACGTGCTGTTCATATTCTCAGCAGCAAGATGACAAATAGCACAAAGTCCAAGTATTGTATTCGAGTGCTGCGAATACTTTTCTTCATTATCTTTCTTCTCGTTTCCTTTTTTCTCTTCGTTAACCATTCTAATCCTACAGTATTTTTCCTCCTGCACTCTTCTCTCATCATTTGATTCTATTGATTCTGCATGCTAAAAATATTCTATTAAGCTTTTGTTATACTCGTCAAATAATCCTTTGCAAATCTTTATCTAATCTTAGTTATAAGTAGTTCATTGAATTATAAATTCATTCATTACGTTAAACTATCCAATATTAAATCTTATGTCTTCAATGTACTTAGTTACATGCCTCATTCTGAATCTGTATCGGGTTGCAGTATACTTTGTTAACTCGATAATTTTCTTTTTCCATCTCTTTTGTCAACTCACGGGTCAGGCCTTGCGTCTCTTTGAATGATAACCTTTAACAATCGTCTATGTTGCTTTGTTAAAGTATGTTATTATTGCTGCAAAATGTAGCCATTGTACTCCGCCTATTGTTATCACAACTTGGACAATTTTAATGAATACTATGGCTATAAATTTAAATACGCGAATACGTTGTTTGAAAAAAAAACTGTACGATGACCAGAGTACAATAAAAAATATATATTATTAATATATGTGCATATGGGAAGAAAAATTATAAGGAAAAACATGTTTTCGTTCAAAAAGATTTAATATGAAAAGGTAATAATATGGTTCTAACAATGAAAAATCGTCTTGTCAATAAATGAGTATTTACCAAGATTACAGAAGAAGAAAATCAGAAGTATTACCAAATATAATATCAAAGTCAACTGCTCACAAGTTATTTTTGTCAAGGTTCTTGAACATTTCGTGTTCCAATAGTTTCGTGAATAATTTCCAGCATAATATATATTTTAGGCGAGACTTTTAAATGGGTTCTACGAATGCGTATATAAATAAACCGTTTTGATAATCTTGTCAACAAAAATGCTTATATTTTCGGTCCGCTGTAATTTATTTAACAATGTTTTTCGTTCATCAACGCGATAAACTTTGATACGTACGATTTTTCAACTACATTTGAAGAACCATTTTGACACATGTATTTTTTGTCACTTTCTGATACCTTCAAATATTTGAAAACTCGTCAAAAACTGTGGATTAGAATGTTTCATATATTTAGTAATGTCACTATTTCAATTTTATGCTTCCACAACTATATTCATACATCAGTTTCTCGAATGCAGATTTTAGATTCATTTCTTTATGTCATTTGACAGAAAGGACACGATTCAACAGTTTTGAAAAACTTTTAAGGCGAGTATATATTTGCTAATGAGAGTTATTTATACGAAAACGCAGTTTGAAAATTGTAATTTTAATGAAATTCTACATGTGCTAAAACCGATTTTCTACGTTCTCAATTTTTTAATGTATACATGTAATGGAGTGGAACTTAAATATGCAAAATGTTTGCATTATTTATTTATTGCAATATGTATACATTAATTGCTGTTGTATAGTCCGAAAGAATTTTCATATAGAAAAAATGATTCTGTCATACCTCGGTGAGAGCAAATATTAGAGAGTACACGTGTACACGTGAATTTTCAATACACGTTCAAACTCGTGATCTCTATTCGAAAGTTACTAAAGTGTAAAAAGAGATTCGAAAGAAGATTATAAAATGTTTGAACAAACAAAGTCAATCAACTATATTCCCACTTAAACTACAATACGGTAGCGTTACATAGAAAATAGATAATGGTACAAACCATTTATCGATAACAATATTTTGGTAATACAATATCGATATAAGAAGCTCTAAGAATATAATAGGCCTCGCCGAAGCGTAATGTCTTCTATGCATGTACATATACAGAACGATAGCAGACAATTGGCAAGATCTAGAGTCAAACATAGTACATAGAAAAATTACCAATAGCAAATCACATACCAAAGTAAACGTTTTAGTAAAACATTACAAGAAACGTGGCAAAGCTAACATTTGTATAACTTATTCTATATTTCACTGTTTCTTTTCAAAAATGCAATTCACATAATTTTTGGTGGCATGTAACAGTTTTATAAAAGTGTGTAATGTAAATCACGGAGTTCTTTGTACACGAAAAGATGCAAAATTACAAATGCAATTGTACCTAATAAGAAACAATCTGTAAATTAACGAGACTTCTTTTTGTACAACATATTTTTGATTAGTTTATTTTATGCTATTGATGTAAATTCTATACCTATTTGGCAGGAAACGTTTGTAAAATTAATACTACTTAGTTCTTACATCACCGAAGAAAGTTATAGCATGAACCACGTTTGCAAAATTAAGATAATATAAATGTTCGTCCATGGTGGCATATAAATTGTTTTTAAGAATAATCACGCGTTAAGTTTATCATACAGATTATCACATTTCTTTTGTATTTGATTGTAACTTTTAATTCTTATTAAGAAATTTCGGAACATACATTATTCTCGAAGTTGAATGTTTCAGTACTCAGAGGTCTAATATTACTTAAGTGTAAATTGTCTAGTAACATATACTTGTGCTTGTCATTTAAATTAATCATACTATAACTTTTGCCACTACCACTTGCTAACAAATGTTTTTTATCAAGCAACATTAATAATGGTAGCTCCTTAACATTTCGCGTTTTCGTAGTTGTTTCTTTAATAGTACAATGATCGTTACAATCATTAGTTATTTGTTTTAAATTTACTGAAGATGAACTGGCACTATGAGATAAAAATTGCAAAGAATTAGATCTATTCCACTTCTTTGTCAATGCTGCGTCTTCTTGTAATTCTGAGTTAGTTTTACAATTAGTGTGAGTATTCAATTGTGCCTCATGCAAGTTTCTTGTAGTATATAGATCATGCTTATGAGCGTCAGTATACTTTACATTTAAGATTTCTTTATTTAATTCAAGATTATCAGTCTTATTATCTAAAATATCATTCATACTTTGATATTTTCCTATGGAACTGATATCAAGATTCGAAGATAAATTAATGTCGCTATTGCTTTCAAGTTTGCTATTATTAAAGCCAAATTTCGAGGTTTCATTTGGCACATATTTTGTTGTACTTTCCACTTCTTCGATGGACGTTGAGCCTAATCTGATCAGATTAATTTTTATAGGACTATTACCTAATGATCTTGATATACTATCTCTAAAGTTAAATTTGCGTTTGTTCGATACCACAGAGTCAGCAGTTAGATCTTTTGCTGCATTCGATAATCCTTCACCAGATGACGGTAAGGACATATTAGCCAATGGATTTTTTAAAGACTGTAGATTCTTTAACAATTTTTGAAACTGATTTAAACTATGTATAGACAGTTCTTTAGTCTGCGAAAAATTACGATTTAATTCTTGTGTAAAAGTATTTGATTTTGTACTGTCTTCTTTATAATATCGTAATTTCTTACTGTCGGTGTCATGAGAATTGTCGAAGGATAAATTGCTGAGTTTTTTCATGTTAGCCTGCAGCTCTAATTCCCATTGTGTAGATATTGCTTCGCTTCCATCTACCGATCTCTTCTCGAGATGTTCCTTATCTTCTCGCAATTGACAAGCATTCTGCAACACAATGAACACTCTGTTAATTTTCTTAAAAACCAGATTCTACCAAAATTAGACTAAAGTTACAGACTGTTTCACTTACATATTCTTGGATTCTATCACATTTATTAAGTTGATGATTCGTAACATCCTTTATTCTATTGTCGTTTAATTGATTAAACTCTATATCGTAGTTTAGAGTTTTTTGTGGACTAACTAGTTCTGCGCCAACACCTGGTTCTCGAGGACCATTAGCTATAAAATCTGGAACAGAAAAAGTAATATAAACAATCCACTGAAAAATAATTATTCAGTCAATTAGCGTTAATAGTATAATACCATTATCTCGCCGTTGTTGATGTATTTGATTACTAATTTCTTCTAATCTATGCAGACTTGTGGCGTAATTAGTTTTCGCAACTTGTATTGCTTTCTGTATACATTCAACTCTCTCTTTTTGTGTTTCCAACATTTGATCGCATTGAGCTTTAACTTCAAAGTAGGGTCGTGCTTTTATTATAGCACGACGATGCTTTTCTTCTAATTGCAATAATCTTTTCTCAGCATCGTGGAACAGTATTGCTCGTCGATGATGCTCTCTGCCACATTCTGCTTTCTGGTTTTCTGCATCCATTACCTGAATAAAATACATTAGACTAGGACCATGCTATGTAGGTTCTTTATTTTATATTTAACTTACTTTGAGAGTTGCATGGTTTAACATATCTTGCCACGCCTGATCAAAGTTCCACTCATGCTGATGTGACATAAACCTACTTTCGGCTAAAGCCACAGTTTCTTTTGCTGCCGCATGAATTTCGCTTGCTCTTTGAAATAATTGAGCTTGTTGTTGGCATTGCACCTGCGCAACCAATTTTACACGAGTGATTCTATTGTTCTAAAAGTCTCTTCAGACGTTCTCTCACCTGAGCACGACGTGCAACTTCGAGCGCATCATAATAACATCTTGCTTTTTCAACATAACTATTTCCTACTTTGTTTATAATTTCCTTTAATCTCTTTGTAGTCTCGGACAACAGTTGTCTGAACGCAGTATGAGCTTCCTAGATAAAAAAGTATTTTATATTAATTTTAATAATAACGATTCTCTTTATAATAAAATAACTTACATTTAATTCAGTTTCGAGTTTATTTATGTCGTCCGTTGCATCGTTCAAATTCTCCAGCTCAATCTACAATGTATTCAAGTATATTGTTTATAAAACAATCGAATGCATTAGACGATAAATAATTATGGAAAAATACATAATAACTTGAAAAAAAAAATTAAATTTAGTAGTAATCATAATTTTTGATTCGAGATCGTTGATTAACGCATCTTTTCTTTAAAAGTAAAAATAAAAATTTTCGATGAAGAAGAAGTGAAAGCAAAGTGGAACATGGTACCAGGCTGTGTTAGGCCTCGCCGTCGCAATTACTAATTATATTCTTTTTACATGTATAATCAATTGCATACTTCGCTATTATCAAAAACAGGCTTACAAATACAATAAAAGTATAAATAGAAGATGCGTCATTACAGATAATTACCTGTATACGAGGATCTAAAGATCCATCGGCGTTGTCCGCAACATCCATGCTTTAATACTTGACATTTAATTGAACTTGACGTATAATCGTGAACGTCAATTCATTGTGAGTTTCAATCTGTACACAAACATTCCGAATCATGAAAAATGTATAACTCTTGCTGCATCAAATTACTTACTATCGTTTACATTTCGAAAAGACATGATGACAAACAATTACAGGTAACATTGGTGTCTGCGCTTACACTGGCTTACACACTACGAAGCACTACGAAGTATATTTACATACTACGAAGTAAATTAGTCTCGGCAGGAACACTACAGTGTATACATATACATCATACATACATACATATATAGTAACGTATCCCCACCACAGAAAATACAGCACTTACCATGGCTTACCACCTGTACCTACACACATATACATAGATATATATTGTATATATATACATATATATATATACTCTGCAACGTTATCAAAAATCTTCTACAAAGTAATTTGAAGTAACTTTTTCCTTTGCAAAAATGTTCTCCGCGTCTTTGTTAAGAGTTATTAATGAAAAACACGAACCAATCAGAGCGCGTTTACAGCAGGCGGATTCTAGCTCGGCCAATGCCAACGCCACGCTCAGCGGGGCGTATCGTAGCCGCGCTCTGATTGGTCTGTCTTTTCATTAATATAATTATATATGTACAATATATATATATATATATATATAGACTGCGGATCTTTATGCAAAATAAAAATTATCTGGATCGATTTCAAGAAATAGAAACTAAATTGAATGTTATTTCTTTCCTTAATCATTTTAACATTAAACCTACCGAGCCTCAAAAGTAACTGGTTCCTTATAAAAATGGCAAGATTGATTTTATTTAGACTTCGTGCAGCTCCTATTTTAATTAAACTTTGTCAATATATGATTGTCAAAATGACCGGTTCCAGATTTTTTTATTTTACGATTACTGATATAATACTCCGGTCAGCCAGGCCTGCCTCGAGCAGAAATCGAGCCCATCTGCCGGGCAGAATCTAGGTGTCCAGGACCGAGGACCGAGGACCGAGCGGCTAGCATTTTGCCTGAAGGAAGAAACGTTCTTGTTTATCTAGTCACACATAATCAAAAGTCTTTCCTTCAAATATTTCCATTCCTATAAAATTTCATGTTTTTCGCAACTTCAACCTCAATGTGGCACGTCTTTCCTTTATCCGATCAAGCTCATCTTTTGCAGGAATTATATAGATTATATTTTCTTTTATAATTGGCCCAGAAATGTTACATTTTATGCTGTTCATTATGATCCTCATCAATCACATTTTTTGTTATAGAGGTTATTTAGATTCAATTTACTTGAATTTACTCAGAATTTACTTTACCTAGAAATTCCTAGTAACCATAGATGTAATCAGATGTAATTCGCGAAGATCCTGTAGGTTGGTAGCGCTGTACATACAGGAAGTCTCTCTCTAGTGGGCCACGTGACGTCTTTTCCTTTAAAATCGTGCTGTTAGGAGGTACGTATGGCCTGGCTCGTAACAGTTTTTGAATCTATCTGCATCTGCGATTTTACGGCAATAATCGTCTCAACATAAAGAAATTCTTCAAAATGTGATCGACAGCTGTTGTTTTATTGGAAAATGTGTGACTTTGTTGCTCGACAAATAATGATTGACGCGACTGAAAATCGCGTGTCGGCAGGTCGGGCTGCGACATTTAGGTCGGTGGACACTGGATGTGATACAGTTTGTCAGTGAATTTTTCTATGATTCCAGAACGCAATGGGACGTTACTCTCACGAACCGGAGAACGCGACCAAGTCGTGCAGAGCACGCGGCTCCAATTTGCGAGTGCATTTCAAGGTAAATAAATTAATACATCGGTAGATCTAACCTTCAAAGATTACAGTAGCGTGTGTTTACAAAACTCGTCGTGACGGCACGTTTGGTGAAACGAATTTTCGTGTATTAACCTTAATCCGTGGTTGCAGAACACGCATGAAACAGCACGTGCAATTAAAAATATGCCTCTGCGAAGAGCGCAAAAATATTTGAAAAATGTGATCGAACACAAGGAGTGCGTACCATTCCGTAGATTCAATGGTGGTGTTGGCAGGTGTACTCAAGCAAAACAATTCGGCACCACGCAAGGTTAGTTTCAATGAATAATAGACATTTCCATTGAATCAAGAGTATTTACTGTTTCCCCGTTTCTTAACCTCAAAACATTTTGCAGCTGTTAACGAACGCTTCTTGTCTTAGGTCGATGGCCCAAAAAGTCAGCAGAATTCTTACTGCAGCTTTTGAAAAACGCTGAAAGTAATGCCGACGTCAGTGGATTAGAGATCGACAGACTCGTGATTAATCACATTCAAGTGAACCACGCTCCTTGTTTGCGAAGAAGAACGTACAGAGCCCACGGTCGCATCAACCGTTAGTACCCGCGATTAATTTCTTCTGAATGCATGGAATTATTTACTAGTGATTCTGGTAACCTAATTAACTTTGTCTGTTTTCGTAGCTTACATGAGCTCGCCATGTCACATCGAAGTAATTTTGACGGAGAAGGAAGATTTCGTTGTCAAAAGTCCAGAAGAAGAAGAGCCTTCCAAAAAGAAACCTAGTAAGAAGAAGCTTGCCAGGCAAAAGGAAAAGATGATGAGAGAATAATTTTATCTACTAATTGGATACTGAATGTACTGTGGAAAATGAAGATTGCACTGTTCTCTAATTCTTTTCTGATTTTATTTATTATCCCACCTCTTCGCGTGTAATTTAGAACATAAAAGACGTTTGCTTCAATAGCTATAGTAATTTTAGTTATTAAGAAGTTATTTGAAGACTTCTAGTAAGTAAAGTGTTGAGATAAGTTATTTTTTTTTCAAAGTCCACAATACAAGAAAAGTTTATTTCGCTATTTAGAAGATTTATTAAAAGTACAATACATTGTTTAGTCTACATTTGTTGAAGTCTTTATTTTATTGCGTGTTACACATTCGAACATATTATAAACGCATAATAACCACGGGACGAATAATTCAGTACAAATCAGGAAAAAATAAAGGGATAGCTTTAACCACTGGAAGTTAGAGTATTTTTCAAAAATAATTATCTTTAATTGTTACATTTCTTTTTATATTTCAAATCCTTCCAATTGTTACAGTTTAAATTAGAAATATGTAGGAGAACACGATGTACTTTACAATGGTAATGTTATGTGAACGAAGGATGAAACATACAAAAGTATGCAGTAAAATGTTCTCGAAAAATGATCTCTACTCGTATATAAGTGCCTGTATCTATACATTTTACGTTTATCATCAGTATACAAAATCCACACGCTCTGAACATATTCTAGAACGTTTTATTGAGGGTTTAGTGCTTCGAAAATATATATATAAATACTTTGAACACTTTATATTGCTTTATAAAGAAAAGCATTGTACTAATTCAAGTTATTTTAATTTATTCTTTCTTTTTAAAAAATCAGATGTCTAGACAGCTGTGAATTCAATATTATACCTATATTAATTGTTCCCAGAATTGAAAACGGTCGAGGGTTTTTAAATAACTGGTGTAGAAAGATTGCAAAAAATGTTTAATTTATAAAAGCAAAAGATATGTACAACTTAATGTTGAAATTCATTGTTCACGAGGTGACTTGGGATTATTTTTTCTAAAGTGTGAATAATTCTATACTATCATGACATGTATCTCCTAAGATTTCTGTTTCATTATCGTTAGAACTTGATGTATAAAATAGGAATGTACGTTTTGATTATAGCAATACTGCTGTTTATAATGTCATCCGTTAATAAACTAAAGTGTAGATACATGAGCGTAGGAGCGCCGGTTTGAATGCGTTTCAAATTTTCTTTAAAAAATGTATACATGACTGTACATTGAATTAGGATTGATAGAATTCTCCACTGGTGTCAAGAAAGTGGTTCACGAGTTGTGTTTGGTAAGAATAAGCACAATAATCCTCCACCTGAAAAGGAAAAGCAAATATTAGAAAAGCAATATTATTTTCTCTTCATCTTGTTGAGAAATAAAATCGAAATGAAATTAATTGTAAATCCGATTCTATCCAAGTGAAGTTGTGGAGGGACCAACCAATTAAAAGAGCAGCGACGATGAAGGTGGGTGCCGGACAGTACATGTCCAAAAGTTGAGCTATTACAATGTTCCCAATGATACCACCAAGACGTGCCGCGACCATGGAAATAGCAATTCCGGTCGCACGTAGATGCGTAGGGAAAACCTCAGTTATTAAACAGTCCAGTGCTGCATTTCCGCAGCTTATCACACCGCTGAAGAAGGCTGAAACGATCAGATTCTGGTGCTTGTTGTACACGAAGTATAATCCAATCGAGCACAATCCTGACGAAAACGTACTAAACACTGCAGAAAATATATAATCATCAGTTTATGTATTCTTCGTTCTTTTTCATTTCATTTCTCACTGTTTATTTACTAGCTTGTCGCATACGAAACTGCTATTAAGGGGTAGACTCGTTTCTAGGATTATAAGGGTGCGGGATGCACTTTCGCATTTCTCGACACATAATGCAAACGATGGGGGTTTTCACTAGTCAAAAGTGCTAGATAAAAGATCAATCTACATAGGTCGCGATCGCCCTCAGAAGTCCTATTTTACTACGTTTTTGTTAGCTTGTTTTCTTGTCTGTCTGTCCAAATTAAGTCTGTCCTTCGGTAGGCGTATACATAGCCGGATAAGCATGGGCCAGCGGCCCCCGCTCCGATTTTCCTGATTCCTGTCTTAAAACATCGTTTTATGTCTAAAAAAAACATTGTGTAAAATTTCAAATGTCTACCCCCACCGATAGGGGTGATATTGAGGTAAATTCCCCCGCACTTAAATGCAATTTGCTCTAAAACGAGAAAAGATATCGCGACATGGGATAAACGGCAAATAAAAGATATAGATACACTCTATATTTGAGATATTTTTGTCAGAATTTTTTACTAATTATTTATAGTTGAAAATAATTAATTAATCTTTTGGGAATTTTTTTCACTATCTTCCCCTGGGTTGACACCTACTAAAAAATTCTAAAATATTGCTATGATTCTAACCTATTTTGTGAAAAAATCTCAGAAGTGTCCGTTTGGTGGAACAGTGTCAAAAAAAATAAAGTATGCCGGCGAACGCTCGGTTTGATCAGTAACGGCGCACAGTGGGCTAAACCGATGAAATCTGTGTCAAAATCAAAGAACTTTCGATAGAAATGAGATAGAGCGATGAAATTTTTAAAAAAATAAAATCTGAAACTTTGCACAATATGGGAAAAATAGGGAGATTATGGTACGAACGTTTTTTAACCTTGAGAAAATACGTTAAATATGTAGAATTTCAAGAAATCGATTTTGCAATATCCTGAGGTCGTAGAAAAATTTTGAGACCAGATTTGAAATCAGCGTGAAAAAATCTACGGGAAATGAGGTACAGCATGTTCAAAAAAAAATTTTTCCGCGTGTGGTATTGGAAAAACCACAATTTTCTCGAAATTGTGCAAGTTTAACGAATTTTCTCAATGTTAAAAAACGTTCGTACCACAATCTCCATAATTATCCCACATTCTGCAAAGTTTTAGCTTTCATTTAAAAAAAATTTCATCGCTCTATCTCATTTCTATCGAAAGTTCTTTGATTTTGACACAGATTTCGTCCGTTTGGCCCACTGTGCGGCGTTTGTATAAATATTAATTTTGTCTCAAATCCTGAGCATTAATTAAATTGCTATTGTGTTGGGATTATATATTTGTTAACATGACGTCATGTCAACCGACGGTTAATATGAAAAATAAGATAAAAATCGATTTGTATACCCACCAAGGAAAAATTTACGGCCGAGACGGTCCATTCCCAAAACAGCGACGATATTTGCGGGAATAGCAGATGCTACGGTGATTAACGATTCCATGAAGACGGAGGCACCGACTTTTTCCGAACAGAGGTTCTCGATTTTATGAGAGCCTTTTTGAACCACATATTCGGTCACTTGGCATATCGATGCCACCTCGCCTGGATGGTCACGATGGAATTCGTCGAAACGATTGAACAGCTCGGGGAACCACATCATTAAACCATAATAACCGATGTGAAAGGTGAAGTTGATGATGATCGAGATTATGGTGAAACGAAGAATCGGCGAGACGAATAGTTGTCTGCTGTTCTTCACGATGTCACCGAGCATTGTTTTACATTTATTTTTCTCGACACCAACCTTCGCCGGTTCTGGCTCTTGGAAGTCATCGAGGATTAATTCTTTTACCTGCCGAGCAAATTTCAAAATAAGAATATAAGGATAGTGTTTCTAACAATTAGGGGTAGTTCCCTTAACAACGGACAGTACCTATATAAAATTAGTAATTATATCAATATTACTTATATAATATTATAATTATTAGACTCCGGATTTTATGTATTTATACCAAAAACGAGCAAGTGCAATTTAAAACAGTAAAGATATTAAAAGACCTTAAGAGTATTAATATATTATTTTCACCACATTCAAATGATTAATGAAGAATATAAATTTATATTTTTGCATAAACATCCAGAGTCTACTGTAATATTGTTAATTTAGAGATAACGCATTACATTTGCAGGGGTAGTATACCCTCGGATTGTAACTAGAAAGGAACTAGAATCTTACTAGAAAAATGGGTCGAAACATGGGTTTGCGCGCTTCGGTTGTTTGACCTTATTTGAGCAGATTTTCGGCTGTATTATTCGACGAATGATACATTAATGTGTATAAACTTACCGTGTAACTTTCACGCGGTTTGCCAGTGTTAATGGCATAGATCCCGCGGAAGATCTCGAGCGCCTCCTCGTATCTTCCGCAGGATAGGAGGTATTTAGGGGATTCAGGGAGCAGCAGGAGCAGCCCCGCGACGATAAACGACGGAGCAGCGCAGATCAGCAGGAAGATTCGCCAGGAGTTATATGTGAACGTCGAACTCACAATGCCGATTTCATTAGGGATGATCAACCATGCTAAACCTGAAGAAAAACGGTACGATTTTGTTTACGTGTTATCCACACAAGAAACGTATAGTATTACACATATTGCTTAACACAATCAAACGTCTCACAATTTGTAGCGTTTCGAGAAGGTGATAAGCAAGATAAAAAAACAACATAACTTATAATTACTTACCAGCGACAAAGAGGTTCCCAAGTGTCCAGAAGGCAGCCATAAAAGATAACATCGAGCCTCGCTTAGACTTCGGCTGGAACTCTGCAAAGTACGACCAGATGACAGGTCCACTGCCTCCGAGGCTGAAATGACAGAAAAACGATATGGAAAACCCTATATATTATGAATTGGTACCGGTACCAAGGAGAGGACCCAAAGTAACTACATAGTTTTAGCCTCCGACCGAGCACTATTGTACGCAAGACTTGAAATGGGACACCATAAACGATGGCATGCACGTACAAACGATATTGTGTGTTACTTACGCAGCACCGTTTAGAAAACGGAAAAGCATGAAGAGTTCATAAGACTGGGTGAAGCTGGAGGCCACGATGCAAAGGGCGTTCGTGAACGAGATGGCGATGAGAACCTTCCGACGGCCCAGGGCGTCCGCGACGGAGCCCCAAGCGTACGCGCCGGCCATCATGCCGATGAAGATGATCGAGTTTAGCCATCCCTTGGCTTGCGTGTCGAGCTTTAGGTCACATTGTGCACTCGGCAATATGAAGGACATGGAGATCACGTCCATCTCCTCGCTGGTGCTGACGAAGCCGCATACCGTGAGGAGGAAGTAGTGAAACTTGCCATAGTCTAAACAAACGGGAAGTAAAATCAACTGTGTGTCCCCTTCGCTTAGAACAGGCATGCACAACTCGTAGCTCCAAGAGCGGCTCGTGACCGTGTCACCTAAATTACATTACTATTTGGTATATGTACATATGACAAATAAATGTTTATATAATATTACTAGCTGTACCCGCGACTTTGTCCACGTGCAATAACAAATCCAAAAGTTATAAGCAGAAACGTGCCCAAAAGGGGGCGGAAAAGTCGTCTTTGGTCACTAATCACGTCACAACTTTTGAACGAATGGACTCTTTCGCGAATACGGATTTCTCCTAAACCTTCCCGAAGAAACGCTGCGTCTAATGGCTCAAACCACAGCTTTCTACGTTCAGCCGTTCTCGGTTGATGCCGTCACAAACAGTCAGACCGACACGATTTTATTATATACGAGAGGGTTAGTGGTACTAACGAAATAAATTGTAATCGAAATTAACTAACTGGCGAATGTTTATAATGTTATAATATCGATAATGCAAACAGACGTCGGTAATGTAAATTTCTATTGAAATATTGATTAAAAGCTGCGACGTTCTATTGAAATATTGATTAAAAGCTACGACGTTCGTTTTTTTGTTGTACTGAAATATGATTCTAAAAGCACTTTTAGCTTTTCCCGAATTTTCCATTGTTCCGTGATACTTTTCCAATTTTTCTTATCCTACAACCTAGTTCGGACTAATACGAACCTTTTAAAAAAAGAATTAGCCAAATCGGTCCAGCCGTTCTCAAGTGATATGCGCTTACCAACGAACAGCATTTGATTTTTATTTATATAGATAGAGATTATACAGGGTGTTTCGTAACTGGTGGCACAAGCGAAATGGGGCTGATATTACATGAAAAAATAAGTCGAAAATATAGACGAAAATATTTTCATGCGAGGCCTTGTTTGCGAGAAAATCGACTTCGAATTTCCGCCGGGTACGTGCTTTAGTATATGCGAAAAGTAGAATTGGTTGATCATGGTCAGACGCGTCAGCCGCGTCAGACGATTCCTATGCAATAGCACGTGTATTCGCTGGATTTTCAAACTCGATCTTCTCGAAAACGAGTTGCCAAACGAAAAAATGTTGTTCCCTTTTTTCGACTTATTTTTTCATGTAGTATCAGCTCCTTTTCGCTTGTACCGCCAGTTACGAAACACCCTGCATATATTATTACATAGTTCTTCACCCCATGTACCCTTACAGTTTTTTATCCAAGGTTCAATTGTCTCTTCGATCGTAAGATTAAAATTTACTCTTACACTACTTCACAATAGAGAAATCCAAGATGGAAAATTTACTTTTGCACACTACTTTAAAATAGAGAGAACCAAGGTGGCTTTTATATTTTTGTTTGGACTTACCGGTAAGTTCAATAGCTTTCTCGAAATCTGCTTTAGCGTAGGATCCTTTCTCGGGATCTAGGGTCTTGCCCTTGGTTCCAATACCTGCGCAAAAAGAATCATCTCGTTTAAAGGACCGAAGAGCAGAGAAGCTGATTTAATTAATTGCTACCTACGGGCAAGTTCGAGATCCTTGGAGCTACAGCCGTTTAGCCGCTCGTCTTTTACATCACACTCTGAAATGGAAAAGTTCAAATATATGTATAGTGTCTTCATGCCTTCGGTACATCTCGCTCATGTTAACATCCGATCCTATTACGGGCTCGCTAACTATAACTTATCGCTTCGCGTTTAAGGAGTCGCAAATATCGACAGAAACTATTAACCTTTCCCTGCGAATCACCAAGTTTAGTTGCAACCATAAGAAGCACTGGGAATGATCGATTTTCGAGTAGATCGTAAGGCAAAAGAAGGTTGTTGCTCTGTGTCTTGTCTATTCAGTATTCAGATCTTGAGATTCTACTTGCAATAAGAGAATTCATTACTTTTATTCAACAAATGACACGGGAAAAGTATTTTCGTTTTGTGTTCGATTCATCGAATGATCTCCAAATAATTTTCTATTTCAAATACTCGACTCAAATAAAATAATATACAATTTTACGTGGAACTTTCCAATAAACGAATCGTTAATAAATTGAGTTGAAGGCAATGTGTTCATATAATTACACTCGTATAGAGTTTTGCGCGCTAATTCCGAATCTGCCCATCATTTTTCTCCTACACGCATAGTTTTTGAGAAGCATGACTTTGAAAAAGAAACGTATTTTTCAACTTTAAACAAATATTGTGATGTTAACATAAAAGATATTGAATTGTTCTTTACCGCAAAAGATTCTACAGACTTTCCCGAATCCAGTGATACCTAATACTAATACATTATGATTGTTTAAACATGTTTCAAACTCTATAAGATCAACCCAACAGTATATTGGAAAGAATTTTGATGTTGGACAGTGTTAACACATCACTCAATAAGTCCCCGGTCTGACGCATATATGGCAACAGTGTTGACAGACCCACGTGATCTCCGGGTAGTACTATCCTTCAAACAGTACGTGTCAAAATTTCATGGCATTCTGACCGTTATTTTAGAGGTTACAGTCGTTTTAGTGACCCCAGTTTTGTAATTTTCAAGACAATGGATAGAAAGGAATTTCGTGTGTTGTTTAAACACTGTTTTTTGATGGGGAAAAATACTGTTGAAGTCAAACAGTGGCTTGATAAGCATTATGGGGACTCTGCACCAGGGAAATCAACTATTATTGACTGGTATGCTGAATTTAAACGCTCTCTGGTCTGAACGCTCTGATCGCCCAAAATCGGCAGTTGTTCCGGAAAACATAAAAAATGTCCACAGAATAGTTTTAAAAGACCGTAAAATGAAGTTGCGTGAGATAGCTGACACCTTGAAGATATCAGAAGGCAGTATATTTACAATTTTACATGAAAATTTGGGCATGCGCAAGTTGCTTTCGAAGTGGTTGCCGCGTTTGCTCACATCGGACCAGAAACAACAACGCGTCGACGATCCAGAGCGCGATGGAAACAATGGTTAAATTGGACGAGTTACGCTTTGAATTGCTTCCCCATCCAACGTACTCTCCAGATTTGGCCCCCGGCGACTACTGGCTTTTTGCAGACATGAAAAAGATGCTTCAGGGAAAGAAATTTGGCTCAAATGAAGAAGTGATCGCCGAAACTGAGGCTTATTTTCAGAGCAAAGACAAATCGTTTTACATAAAGGGCATCGAAAAGTTAGAGGAGCGTTGGAATGAATGCATCACTCTTGAAGGAGAGTATGTTGATGAATAAAGTGGAATTTCTAAAAGAAAATTTGTTTTTCTTAGTTAGACCGGAGACTTGATGAGTGATGTGTTATCATTCAATAATGTGTGCTTATCCTGTGTGCATGATACACGACACGTACATATCGAAATTGATGTGTGTTTCAGTTTATCTATATTTTGTTTAAATAAGAATTTGGGAATACGTACTATGATTGTGCTTAGAGCCAGGTTCACTCTCTACCATTCTACGATATCGACGCAGTTGGGTGAATCTGGCGTGGTGATAGGGTCAGCTAAGAAACCTTCGTTCTCGATGATGGGCTTCGATCGATATTAAATTGATCTCGTTCTCGCGGTTTGCTGGATCTCGGCGAATTCTTCCTGCTGAATCTGCGCTGATCTGCTGCTGCTCGTCGGCGGGGCTAGGTTCTGCGCTCACTTGCGAGCTGGAACACGACGCAAAATCAGATCTGTCGTTACATAAGTGAAAAAGTGACGCTTATGCTAGCGGGTATCCATGGCCAGACGGGTGGCAAATTTTTACTGGAGACAATAACGCAGCGCGCTAGTGCTCTTTAAGGCGGTAGTCTTTTTCGGATTGTAACTAGAAAGCAACTAGAATTTTACTAGATTTTCGGTCGAAAAATGGGTCTGCGCCCTGACGTTGTTTGACCTTATACGAGCATATTTTAAGCTGGGTGAGGGCTCATTCTAAAAAGGAAGGTTAGACGCAGTGCGCTCCAGTCATCTCATAAGTCAAAAAAGTCTTTTAGAGACTTTGGGCCCTCATACTATTAGATATAAACATAATCTCGTTAAAATCATGAGAAGAGCGCACTGCATCTAACCTTCCTCTTTAGAATGAGCCCTCACCCAGCCCAAAATTTGCTCAAATAAGGTCAAACAACGTCTGGGCGCAGACCCATGTTTCGACCCATTTTTCTAGTAAGATTCTAGTTATTTGCTAGTTACAAACCGAGGGTATACTAATGAAAATAATGAAAAAACAAAGTTGACCTTCAAATGAAATCCTTGAGACACGTGTTTCACACTTTTTTAATATCTTTCATACTTTTCGAGATATTCGGCTGGAATGTTTTCAAATGAACACCCTGTATACTGAGAATGAAAATCAATTTTTATATCACTCCAGTCTGTTGCAATTCAGGTAGAAAATGTCTATTTTGCATGAACATCCGCTATCTAATAATATAATCAGCCAGCACAACTGCACTGCGTTCAGTTTTGTCGAAGTGCAGTTATCTTTCATCGAACAGTTCGAACAATCGATCGCGAATAGACGACGATATATCTCGGCTTATGGAAGATCAAGACAAGATCCACGTTTATTTGCTTTTACATCGAAACGCTTGCTTCTATGCCGGGGCGATATCACGTGCTAGAAATCAATATCAACGGGTTAAGCAGGGCTAATTTGTAATTGCACTGATAATAATGGACGTGGGCCGTAACGATTTGAAAGGCAACGATTTGGTGGTTTCCCAACGATGCACACGACAATAGACTCTGTTTACAAAGAGACTGCTGAGAGGGACGTGATTCGCATCGCAGAGAATCTGATCGTCCCCCAAGAGATAATGAGAGTGTTATTGCAACACTGTGTCACGGGGAGAGTTAAGCCCTACATAAATACGTGTTTCGAGACGCAAGTCAAACTTGTTCACATGAAAAAGTGTACGGATCAGAGATCGAAAGAGTTGACTATTTCATAGGTTCTTTCGAAGACGTAGATAATTATTTATGTTTCTCAACTTATTCGTCATACAGGATGTCCCAGAAATGTACTTCTTTCTGGAAGGAGCGATCCTGAGGACATTTCAAGTAACTTTCTACTTTGCGAAAATGCTCTCTGCGGCTTCGTCATGGAGTTATTATTTTACTAATAATTTTTTGTTTATAAACTTCTCAGTTCTTATGGACCATTGCAGATAAAAAAAGTACGTATCAAATAGTTTTCAACAAACTATATCCTGTATAAATTTCATTAAAATCGTGTTAGTTAGTGTTACATCTGGCTGATGTCCTTTGTTAGTTGAGTCAGCCTCTATACTATCGGCAATAACTGAAACTGATCTTGGAGCTAACTGTGAGACATTCTCGAGATAGAACCTCCACTGAACCAAGTGGAGGAAGGACACGCATATCTCACGCCTAACGAATCGGAATATATTCTGCAATTATGTACATGTTCCTCCTTGTCTATACTTTTTCGGAAACAGCAGCCACCCTTGGCCGTTCTCGTGACCGGAAAGATGATGAATACGTCCATGACGTTTCATGCTCCACGTTTGTTTCGAATCAAATGTTCAGTTAATGCCTCGTACAGACCTGAACATTTCGACGAAGAAATACGGAAAATTTGTTTTTTATATTAAGGTTTAACGTCGCATCAACATCTAGGACATTAGCGACGAACTTCTATTGTGTTTCTTAGATTTTGTTGAGGTGGTTAATATCTTTAAGGAATTCACTGGTGTTTGTTATATGCTTTTCGGATGTGAGGGCCGTGTTCCGGTTGATTTCAAATTTGAGTCGCTGGGTGGAGAATTTTCGGCAGTCATGTCAGACGTGGTGGACTGTGAGCGGGGAAATACAGAAAATGTTGGCAGTTCATTGAGTGAATTAAAGTTTCAAAGTGAAATGTTCAGGTCTCTGTACGAAGTATTAAAGACATCGGATTCGAGATTAAATGACTTGAATTTTTGGAGCTGTTATATGACATTTTTTGAACGCTTATTGTAACGAGAGTTTTTCATAACTTTAATTAATATTATCGTTTTCGAGGACTTTGATTTTTTAGCCGGTGAAAAGCTAGCGCGTCGATCTGGCGCGGTGCGGCGCTCCGCGTGTACGAACAGCGATGTCCAATGCGTAAATAAATAAATGTTAAATAAATGTACGTTATATATTCATACAAAGGAAAAAACAAGTAAAAGTAAGTAGCTTCCCTGGTTAATGCCTACTCGCATAAAGGAAGAATTATAACAAGTTTTTCATAACGATTAGGAGACTCCTCGTAATAAACGTGACATAATAATGCAATTAAGTTTCGTTGATATGCTCCTCTTCTTGCATTCTACACTTTTGCACGCGCCATAGATGCATACAGATACGCAGGATACTGATTGCCTCTAACGAAAGAGCGATCGCGCGATAAAAGCGTTGAGGTTATTCTTTGGTTAACGTCTTGCTAACCGAGTACTACAGACAATTATGATGTTCGTTTTCAAGATAAATCTGCGATAGTTTCAATCTCATTAATGCAGCCGAGGTATCGTTGATGGATATGGGACGATGAAACGTGCACTCCTTGTACTATTCATTGTTCGGTCCTATATATTTTAGAAACTGATTTTCTCTCTTGATATGTTCAACAGGTTGAAAATAATATAAAAGTATTTTCGAATTCGTCTAACGTTTTCAACGTTTTAAATTACATCCACTCATTTTTCTTATAAATGCATCAAATCCGCGCTGTCTAATTAATTATCATACTTCAAATAAGTAGTAAAAGTGAAAATAATTTGATCACTCTCTACGTCAACATAAGCTGTTAAGAAACTGTCCAAGCTATTTAGATGTATATGTACAGCGGCGTGCTTATACCCCTCGTGTACTACATAATAATATAATGAAGCAATAATAGAGTGTACTGGAACGGAAAAAATGTTGTTCCCGCATGAAATCACAAAGCCATGACCTTGAATTACAGATGACTGCACCCGTTTAACACACAAATAGAACACGTTACGATCGCTTTAATTATTACGTGTTCCCACAATTCTATTATGTTCGACGTAATGATCCGACGCACGTAACCGTCCGTGTTCGCCACTGTGTTTCTTCGTTCAGTTTACCATTGATCGAATAAAATCCCATCACTTTTTAAGAAAGCATTGTCACGGATGAAATGACCGGAATCACGCCGCTTACCGAATCACCATAAAAAGACAAATAGCATTCGATCGTGACGCAGTGTATGACGAATAGTGTCGATAAAACAGATTGAAACAGAATCGTGTATAGCAAAATTTAGTGTCATGGTTTCGGCAGATGGTTGGTTTGCTAAATGACTTGCGAAAAAGATTTTCCAAAAATTACAATTTACAAGGTTGCATGCAAAAATTAAAAAAAAGCATTTTTTAAAACTTTTTTATTTGGGCCCTCAATGAAAATTTAAACTATATGGTTTGTAGATCTACGTTAGTTACACACATGCTGAAAATCTCATCGAAATCGATTAATATACCCACAAGAGCTACAGTGGTTGAATGTGGAGAAAAATCATAGCTTTTCGCGACTTTTGGTCAGTTTCTCCTTAAAATCCACAGATTCTTACATCTTTCGATGAAATTTTCAGCATGTGTATAGCAAACATTCATCGACAAAACGCATATTTTTATTTTCCACACGGGCTCTAATAAGTAAGTTATAAACGGTGCCTCTTTTACTTCCTCACGTAATTCTAAACTATCTAAAAACAGAAAATTGATTATTATTTTGGAAAAAGGTGTTGTGTTGTATCGGTTCAAGATGGGGTACATGATGAATAATTAGAAATTAATAACTAAAAGAGAGATATGTAATTATGTTTTTTTGATGGATAATACAATAGTAAACAGATGGGATATTTGTAATAGCATAAAAAAGAAAAAAATTAATTGTCGACCGTGACAGGACTCGAACCTGCAATCTTCGGATCCGAAGTCCGACGCCTTATCCGTTAGGCCACACGGTCGTTGAAGGGTAGTTTCCTGAAATTAGTATTTCTACAGTGCTAGATCTGTTGCCCCCGTAACGTTTTAATATGAAATCAACTCGGTACGCAACAGTTTCAACAATTTATTTGTAACATTACCTTATAGAATTTATATGTTATATAGATATTATCATTTGAAATAACTGAGGACCATGTTATTCGTTGAAATAAGCATGTTTGGATTTCTGGCGATCGTTTCTTGTTTATGCTAATGTTATTTATGCATTATTAAACAATCTTGGATATATTATTATTGCGAGTGTTTACTACAGAGCCCATCATTATTTCTTAATCATTGCCAAATATGAATAGCATTAAAATTGTCGTAAACTCTTTTTTGAGTACACTGAAAGTAGCAAATAATATAACAAATTGTTTATTGTAAGTGATAAAATTCTCCTTTACACTTCTTCATTTTCTAGATTGCAGTCGAAGGAGTTGCTGCTATAAAGAAACATCTTCACGCTCGAGTAAGTGGAATAAATTAATGAAAAGCAATAAAAACTCAAGTACTGTTTCAAATGTGCTATTTTGAATTTGTGGCGTTGTGGTATCATTTTGCACAGATACAACCTGTTACTAACTGAGCAATAGATACACAAAACGAGAACTGTAGTTATTCAACTATATTTGCGAAAATTTACAAAATTGGATATTGCGCTACCCTTTTGTCGCGGAGTATACATACAATCGTTTCTTGTGAAATCAGTTATAGATTATTTTTCTAATTGTAAAGTAAAAAACCTGGGACCGGTGATTTCGACAGCGGTGTCGGTAGGTTTATTGTTAATTCCGATTTGATGTCGAAGAGAGTCAAGATCGAGAGTAACTTCCAAGATTTGCACAAGGATTCAAAGATGGCGACACAATTTCCAGAAAAATACCAATTCAATACCTTGGCCAGTTACATCGCAGACCCTGAAGCCTCAACTATGTAATTGAGAGGGGGGCGTGTCGTAGCTTAATGCCGTTCTAGAAAACGACTGAATATTAGCAGACATTGACGGACATCCTGTACCAAATACTCGCTAAGGAGGCGACATCACGCGTGTCTCTACGAAACTTTCCGCAGACTATGCGGAACGCGATTATCCTAATCAACTTTTGCGAAATTATGCGGAAACAAAGACGGGCATATTTTCTATCCGCATAACAAGCGTCGGACGAAGAATAACAGCCGAGGCAGTTGTACTTTTAAAACAGAAACCAGAGTTCTGAAAATAATTATCGATTATCAGACGGCGAATTATATGTAGGGATGGGATCAAGTTCAATATGTACTCACGAATCCGAGTCAAGTTCAATAACCAAGTTTCATTTCATGGGTTTCGATTACTACTTAAAAGCAATAAAGGTTAAATTAAATTCGTAACTATTTCAGAATAATATTTCCTTTAAAATACTTGGTTTTATCCTATTCCTTTTTTTATCCATGATATTTCCTGCTTTTGAAAAAACTCTTTCTGAAGATACAGAAGTGGCCATTATACAAAGATAGTCACGTGCAATTTTTGATAAAATGGAGTGCTTGATTGAATTTTCACGCCAAAATAATAACGGGTCTTTCTTTGCGTTCTAAATATTGTGATTTTACAGATATAATTTGTAAAGTCTCGTTGCGTAAGCACGCGAGTAACGATGGGTGGTCGAATTTTACGCGAACGTTAGGTCGATTAACGAGAAATCCTATCCGGTCGATTAATTAATAGTGGTAGGAAAAATGATCAAAGAAAACTTGTTCTGTTTATCGAGTGCGTGTACACGTTGCACCTGCGGTACGCATCGTTGACGGTAGCAATTACATCAGCCGGATCATTCAACTCAATTTCGTAACGGATAATTGACAATTTAACTGATGTAGTTAATTACACCGGCGTGCAACGACCTCAATGCGGAGTCGCAAACCCTTTATACCTTTACAAGGTGCTCCACTCCGGGACAAAACGATAGCACACTATCCAACTTACAATTAGTCGATTTCCACAAATGTCGTTGAATATCTACAGTTTTCACACACTTTCACACACTTTAAATCAGAATAACTTTTTTGTGAATGGACCAAACGACACCAAAAAAATGCATTTGGTAGGAATTGTGAAAAACAATAGTAAAAATTGATTTTTACGACTTTTTCAGCTGGTCTAATCACGAAAATTTAGAAGATGTGTTTGGTCATCTTGTATAAATTATATACGCTCCGAAAATTTCATTGAAATTGGTTTACGAGTTATCAACGATCAAAAGTGCTAAAAATTGCAATTTTTCAAGATTTTCTGCCTTCTTACCACTTTTAATCGTTTATAACTCGTAAACCAATTAACCAATTTCAATGAAATTTTCAGAGCGTAATAATATCATTTATACTTTATACGAGTCGACCAAAGACATCTTTTAAATTTTCGTTAATGGCCCCGCTGAAAAAGTAGTGAAAATCAATTTTTACTATTTTTTTTCGCAATTCCAACCAAATGCATTTTTTCAAAATATTTTTTAGACGTCATTTACTAAACTAATTCTTCCAGCCTTACAGAGAAATTGAAGTCGTTTGGTCCATTCACAAAAAAGTTATTCTGATTTAAAGTGTGTTGAATCAGTTATGCTCGTCAGTGTATATTGAGCAAGATACCTTGCTGTAAAATAAAACGACGCGAATCAATTCTATTATTCTTATCCATCTGTGTTAACGAGGATGCAGATGTTAGTTAAATTTAATTCACAGAAATGAAGAGAAATATCGACAAATGTGTACTACGTAATTGTTATTAATATTACTAACAACGCAAGAGACTTTGAACTTATCTTTCTCCGCTGCACGTGTCGAACAAAATGGATTGTTAACGCATTGTGTGTAAACGGACGAGTAAACAAAAGAAGATCATTAGTGCCAAAACACAACTTTCTTTCGTCCGTCATTTTCGTCGCTAATACATCTGCGTACATTCAGACTTGAGCTTTCTAAGGGATGTTGGAGTATTCGTTCGACAGTAGGCAATAGTATTCGATGATGTCATCTGCAGTCAGTATAGTACCTACGCGGGGCAGTATAACCATAAACCTTTACTGTTGGGAGACAACTGCAAACTCAACGCGGTCAACGCGACCTTGACCATACTCCTAATTATGAGGCACGTGCCTTTCACCCTAAGGGAGAGGTACCTTTTATATTTGCTGTAGTCGGTTCTAGGGGAAAGAGACCTGACATAAATAGTACACTGGTAATAATCATTAGGAATTGGATCAAGTGCCTCGCAAACAGGTTCGAACTTTGATTGATGGAATTCGAACTCTTTATAAGTACTTCGAAAAACAAAAATAGTACTCCTAAGTATACTCGAACCTATGCCAGACAGTTTTGAACCTTTTACAAGTACATTGGGCAACGGAAATAATACTTGCAAGTATATTCGAATTTTGGTCGAACTGATTCGAAACTTTTACGAATATCGTACCGGAAATTCTCTGATTCTTCTAATCATTATTTTTTTCATCTTTAAGATCAAATATGTCGTCCTCAATGCATAATTTAATTCAACATGTGTACCTGTAATTTCATAATCCATCGGAAATACTATTCTTCTATAGTTACGAATTTAATCAAGAAAGTGCTTAAAACCTACTATGCAGTTCTGATTTCCAAGATTCGAGTACTACTCGCGAAAGTTTCGATTCCTTTCAACATCGAAGTACTTATAAGTATCTTTTCGAAACTTATCTTATTGTATAACTTATAACTTATCTTTTCGAAGTACTCATTCCGAGGTTCGATATCAGTTTGTATAAAATGAATACTTTTCAAATCTAATCATTGAAACATTATTGCTTTTATACATATTGAAGTTGATCCCATCCCTAGTAATCATAGTAGCTTCGTTTGACACCCCAAGTGTTGGCCCAGGTCACTTCAAACGAATGGCATTCGGCTCTGATCGAAGAGAGGTGAAAACTATTACATCTATTAATCCTTCAGGGACATCTGTACACCGTACTGACTCTAAACAGTATTCGAAATTGATTACACAAGATTAGATTATATTAGTCGACTGCGGCTCTTTATGCATGTATGGCAGAGTTGCGCAGAATTACAATTGAATTACTCCAGGAATTATAATTACAAGGTAATTGAATTACATAGTAATTCAGTTATATTGTAATTCGTAATTGCAATGGGAGTACAATTATAAAATAATAAGTAAAGTAAAAGTAATTCGTAATTGCAATTAATTTAATTACAATGTAATTCGTAATTGCAATTAGAGTACAATTATAAAATACTGTGATATATAAAATACAATACAAATTATAAATAAACGTAGGTCAATACACAAGCAGTTTTAAAGATGTACCGTTTTCTTAAACCTTGAAATACAGGCGTCCAGAAACGAGTAAGTTATTTTGCATATCTCCACCGTAGGTCTAGATAATAGAACATTGCACGAAGGCGGAAGGAAAAGATGCAGTTTCTGTAATTGCCTGATAAACTCCAATCTCCGTTCATCAAACGTGGGACACTGCTTTCACCACTTTTGATCGTTTATAACTCGTAAACCAATTAACCAATTTCAATGAAATCTTCATAGAATATATAATTTATATACCAAACACATCTTTTAAATTTTCGTTATTGGCCCAGCCAGAAAAGTCGTAAAAATCAATTTTTACTATTGTTGTTCCCAATTCCGACCAAATGCATTTTTTCAACATATTTTTTAGACTCCACTCGCTAAACTAATTCTACTAGCCTTACAGAGAAATTCAAGTCGTTTGGTCTATTCATGAAAAAGTTATTCTGACTGAAAGTATATGTGATCAGTTTTGCTCCTAACTGCATTGTATAATACGAAAACTGTAGTTATCCAACTACATTTGTGATAATTAACAAAATTGGATGGTGTGCTATCTTTTTGTCGCCGAGTGTACATTGTACACGCATACCAAGAAGTAGTAATGCCATGGAAAATATATTTTTGTATCAAGTTTTACTACAAAACTCTCTCTTCAAAAAAAACAAAAACGTGAGATGCTTTATCGTTTTGCGTGGGAGTGTTATGGTCTCTGTACGAGACGATCGAACCCCGTGAAGCTGGCTTTGGCTGTGTCGAACGGCCTTCAGTCGGACGCGATGTATTGTCGCAGATTTCGATCGAACCTCGGCTCGGGTATCACTCGTGATCGCGGATCGAACGGTGGAAGAGAGGAAACGAGGTCAACCTGCTCTCGAAAGCTCTAATCGGCGTGTCAAGCGTGTGGCACTGAAAGTAAGGCGGTTTGTAATTATCGTCAGTCTCGCAAGGACATAATAATCAGTCTCGTTGCCGACAAATTTACCGGGGCGGCCTGGGGGAGGCGGGCAACAGTGCCGTCGCTGAAAAGCGGTGTCATCACACTCGTTAAGATCGGTTCGCACCACGGCACTTCGGCTAATTGACACGTTTTCGACAAACGTTTCGCCGATTCATCCTCAAGATCCATCGCGGACGCGTGTGTCCGCGCAAATCCAGCGCCATTCATCAGCAACACTATCTTTTTATCAGGGATCATAACTGTTGTAACCAAAATGACGAGCAGAGTCACTGGCAGTGATAGCCGAGAAACGTTTCGAAAAATATTCGAATGACTAATATATTAGTCGCAAAATTGGTTCTTCTCCTATACTTTCTCTATACATATGTTCTTTTATCTTTTGTCTCTCTTATCTTCGTCTCTATATCTTCCCTTTTCTATTTCTCTCTTTCAAATTCTAGTCATCTCCCTTAGCTTAAGTTAACCCCTTGCACTCGGAGCAATTTCAGCTCGAAAATTAAACATTTCTTCCGACCTAGAACATTTCCATTCTCTATGATTTTTGAAATTTTATGGATATGAAATTGGTATAATACCTCATACCTCATACTGTCATATTTCATAATGTAAATAATATTTTGAATAATGGTACAGCAATTTTTAGTGGCGCCTCAGAGTCGCCATTCGAGTGCTAAGGGTTAATTCTTCTGGCGTGCTGTGGGCCGTTCCACTATGTATAATTTTAACTTTTGCCAATGCTCGTGCCGCTTTTATTTTATACACCTAGACTTATTTATTTATTTATTGACGAGTGGTTGCGTGCGCGTGCGTATGCGTCCAAATAAAAGAATGTCTGCCACGCAGAGGGACATATTGCTCCCCCGCGCCGAACAGTGGGACCTTTCGTCCAAATCGGAGACAAAATCAAAGAACTTTTGATAGAAAGTAGAGCGATGAAATTTTTTTTAAATTAAAGCTGAAACTTTGCAGAATATGGGAAAAATGGGGAGATTACTGTACGAACGATTTTTAACCTTAAGAAAATTCGTTAAACATGTAGAATTTCAAGAAATCGATTTTGCAATATCCTGAGGTCGCAGAAAAATTTTGAGACCAGATTTGAAATCAGCGTGAAAAAATCTACGGGAAATGAAGTACAGCATGTTCAAACAAAAATTTTTCCGCGCGTGGTATTGGAAAAACCACAATTTTCTCGAAATTGTGCAAGTTTAACGAATTTTCTCAACGTTAAAAAACGTTCGTACCACAATCTCCATAATTATCCCATATTCTGCAAAGTTTCAGCTTTTATTAAAAAAAATTTCATCTCTCTATTTCATTTCTATCGAAAGTTCTTTGATTTTGACACAGATTTCGTCGGTTTGGCCCACTGTGCGCCGCACACCTCACCAAAGTTTATGACGTATTCTATCTAATTAGCCCTCGCCGAAAGGCGATAACGATGTACCGCCCCCGAGCATCATGTAGCTTCGGGGAACGATTGCCTGAATAAACGCCTTTATTGCTAAATAGGAGATAATCCCGGCACTGGTGAATAGTGAATATATTCACGTGTAACTGGTAAGTAATTAATTATATTCTCCAACTGCATTCCAGTGTCTTGTTTTTATTTTTTCCACTGGATACAAACCGCGCCAGGGAGGAAAGTAAAGCGCGAGAGACCACAACAACTTAGCAATTCAATAAATAAAAGAATGGGAGCGAGTGGTGTTGATTCGAATCAGAGATTCCGATTTTCCCATTCACTCGCATCTACAGCGTTTCTGTGTTTTTAATATTGGACGGCACGACGTAGAGCGACACTTTAAATATATGAATTATTCAATTTTCTAGTGCAATCTCTGCGAATGATTTGCACACCTGTCGTGTAATCATAATTCAGAATTAATAGAACATGCGATGTTTTTATTTTTCTAGTTTGCATCGATGCAGATTATTTCGTAATTAACGATCGTTGAAATTACACTCTTTGTTCTTGTTTGCCCTAACGGTTATTATTCTATTCAACCATTATCGTTGTTATCAGACCCCGGATCTTTATGACTAAACTGCGGATTTTATGCATTTATGCGCAATTTAAACCAGCGGACATATTGAAAAGATTTAAAGACATCAGTGTATTGGTTTCAGTTTAATCATAGATAATTAGAAGAGGAAAGAAATTTTTATTTCACTCCTCTGTCTTGCAATCAATGCAAACATTTTTTATTTTGCATAAAGATTCGCAGTCTATTTATGACAAATAAAAAGGTTGTGCATCAATTGCAAGGCACAGGGGCTAAATCATTTTTCTTCACTAATAATTCTAATGTAATGAAGATGTTACAGTGTGATATTCTGAAAGTGTTTTAATCTTTGCTTGAAATTGTGTACCGACTCATTTCTACTACCACGCTTATATGAACTTGCCGTGTTGTTGTTGTTGTACGCGTCAAATCTTGTAATCTAATTTTAAACCTCTTCCCGTAGTCCAATGTTGATGAAATTTTGTATACACACTTGCATCCGATGACAATATTTGGCGCCATACTAGTGGGACCATAATTACTTAACCTAACCTCTTCCTTCATAGGAATATCCAGATTTAATAGGATATTTATTTATTGGCTATAAAAACGGGATAATAAATTATCTAATCGTGACACAATATTTCCCTTTTACAAAAGATCTTGGTTGAAATGGTAATTAAAATCGATTACAAGTAGGGTTGGGATCAAGTTCAATATGTACCCACGAATCCCAGTCAAGTGCAATAACCAAGTTTGATTTCAGGGGTTTCGATTACTAGTTAACACATTACCGACCGGTGATTATTGCATAATTTTGAAAAATCTATGTTACATGATTAAACACTTTTTAATGGAACCTTCAATTGCAACAGTAATTTTCATTATGAACTAACAAGTCACCCTCAATAACGTCATCCAATAGTTTCATTTAAGATAGCAATGTAAAAGAAAATTTCTATGCTTTCTTTTGGTACAGCACAATTATTGAAAATCCTGTTAATAGGCTTCCGGTAGGTAAAGTGTTAAAAGCAATAAAGGTTTCAATGATTATATTTGAAAAGTATTCATTGTATACAAGTAGTTATCGAACCTCGGAATGAGTACTTACAAGTTTCGAAAAGATACTTCTAAGTACTTCGATGTTGAAAGTAATCGAAAAACTTTCACAAGTAGTACTCGAATCTTGAAAATCAGAACTGCCATAGTAGGTTTTAAGCACTTTCTTTATTAAATTCGTAACTATTTAATTGTAAGAATAATATATTTCATTTACAATACTTGGTTTTATCCTATTCCTTTTTTTATCCATGATAAAAAAGGGATCCCCAACCCAATAAGATGCTATCGCAACAGCGAAACAAGCATTTTATTCAAATGAGTGGTCTGATCAAACGAGCACTTTATTGAAATGTAGTCATTGTTCGTTGTTGCATTATGCATGTCAGAGTTAATTCAACCAACCCGGAATAAACGGTAACGATAACTACAAATTGGAAAAATGTTAAATTTGTCGTATAATGTTTATGTATTAATTCTCCCCATAAAAACAGAATTGATTTACTGAAATATAACTACATACACCGTGTGTAGTTTAAGTAATCTCCATCGCAACGGTAGGTTAATATAAAGATGAGAAAAAAAAAGTTAAACCGACTTCGAAAAAACGCACTAAAAAGTATAAAATAATTTCCATTTAATTGATGTGAATACACACGAACTTGAATACAATACAATCTTTTCGGAGGCGGCGCAAAATTGAAAATTTTCGACACTGGAAATTACGAAAATCCTTAAATTCTTCTACATGCTTTCACATATATTAATGTATCTTCTCTTCCCACGTACTGATTTCCAAGCTCACCATATTCCAGTGAAATCATAATCAGCAACATCTGTCATTTGGAAGATTTTTAATTTTTGCGCCGCCTCCGAAAAGATTGTATTGCATTTAAGTTCGTGTGTATTCACATCAATTAAATGGAGATTATTTTATACTTTTTAGTGCGTTTTTTCGAAGTCGGTTTAATAGTTTTTTTTATAAAATTTTCCAAATCATAATTAGGATTATAATTAAAGGGCCAGAACGTAAAATTTTTAGGCTAGGGGGCCGGTAGCAAGCTCGAAGATATTTACATGGCTAGCTAATTCTACTCATAGAGCAACGAAAACAACCAGGTTCAAAATTTCTTGATTAGGAAGTGATATTTTTTATTTTACGTAATTTGATTTATTTTTTCGTGTCCATTAACCTCGCGGGCCTGATTAAAAGCAGGCGGCGCGGCGCGGCGGGCCGTAGTTTGCCGATCCCTGCTTTACACATCGTTGATATTTGTCAAATTCTGCCCTACAATCCAAAGGACAATGTTCCCCTATAGAAGCCTCGTGTGCTCCGATCGTGGTAAACAGGAAGCAATCATCGTGAAATCATGCTTTTCGTACTCACTTTTAATCTATTATAGCGATCAGCCGTCGAGTCTTCCTGCGCTTCGAGGTGTCGTCGTTCGCACTTTCGTTGACTCGCGAGAATCGTTAATGTCATAGAGCTAGTACGAATTTCACACAGCAGCGCTTCTATTATCACCTTGCACTTTATCACTGCGGTAATTGTTTCAACGCAATCGCATTTTCGTAGCCGGCGAACTGTTTGTCGATGACGGTCGAACAGAGCAGCGCGAAGAGGACGCTTGGTCCTTGGTCCAGGTGACGAGGCTTGGATAAGGACACGCGTTGCTCCAAGAAGTATACCCACAAAGATCTTCGATCCTGCGATCGTGTGCTCGAAGAAGACGATCACACCTTTTGTTCTCTGAGCACCGTTTGGTCATTCGTTGAAGCAGGAATATATATTCTTATTCACTTGGGTCGCTTCGATCGTTCGATGACTTCGACCTCTCGGAAATTGTCCTAAGCTGTCTGTGTATCTCCGATCTTCTGCACCGGAAGGAAATCGTCAGAGAAGATGCTCGAGCGATCAATAGATCCAATGGCTGTAGACAGATTTTCGGCAACTTCCGATTTCGTTTAAATTATTTTCGAAGTGTACGATCTGACAATTGTAAAGTTTAACCGAGCGGTTCTTCTTCGAATGGTTGATATTCGATCCTCGAGCTCCCGACTCTAGGTTCTTGACACTTCCAGGAGAGGAAGCTGTTCGGAAATCGTAGATACACAGCGAGTCTGACAATGAGATAACACGGAGATTCGTTGGCTCGACGATGATCGACGGTGGTCACACTGATTCTCCGACACGATGTCCGTGATCTCTGGTTCGAATCGTTCCGGTGTACGTTTCAAGTCAACATTTAATAGGCTGATCCGCGAGAGACGGTGCGTGGAAATGAAATGAGTGTCGGAGAGCATTGAAGCGCTAAAAGCTACCTGCCACCTCCCACTAACTATCATGGTGGATGCCTGTCGAGTAGTAACGTTACCGTGCGTTTCCTAGTCGATCGAGTGACATGCCGATGACAACCGCGAAGGGGGATGTCCTCGTTAGTTGTCTCTAAGGACACGTGATTATTTAAAAGGGGTTAGACTCCTCTTTTTCCACGATTGCAAAGGCGCGGGATTCGCGTTCTCATCTCTCGATAATACGAAAATGGGGTTTTTCAGTAGTCAAAAACGCTGGATAAAAGATCGATCTAGGCCGCTGTCGCTCTCCAAAGTCCTGTTTTTTCGTTTACGAGGCGTAATTTACATTATTCGGAAGCATACAACTGCGGATGTGGCTATTTTCATAGCTACTACTAGATTTTTGTTTTTGATTGTTCGACCACGCGGATGCGTGTGAACGAATCCATATAAGTACGTCAATGTAAATAAGGTCCGCGCGGTTTCCGCTGTGTCTGAACGGGCTCTAAAAGTTAAGAATATCGTATTAAAGTGGTATTTTGTAATTGACAGTAGAAGAAAAAATTCAAGGAATCTGCGTGTCACAACGTTAACTTTTTCCACAGCAGAATGTTTGATTAGAATAAATGCAGAATTTAATTAGAATTAATTAGAATGTCCGTGTTTAATCGGAACGGTTTTACATATTCTTGAAAGATCAAGAAACTACACGGTTCTTATTTATAGAATAGAAAATGTATTATATTATACAGGGTGTCCCAGCTAACTTGACCACCTTGAATATCTTTGTTGTTTTTAAAGATACGTCAAATGTCTGAAGGACAAAGTTAAATGGTAAAATGGGGCTCATAAGATACCAACAAAATTTTTTTTTTCATGTAATTCTTTTTAGAGATATGAAGGTCACCTTCATTTTTTTTAAATGGAATGAGGTATTTTTTAATACATCAATCGATGCAGCTGGACATTCGTTATAAAAAAGTAGTAACCTATGTATGTCGAAAAGTTAGTAGTTCAGGTGATATTTCAATTTAAATAACTCTAAAATACCATTACTGTCGTACTAAAACGTTAGTGTTTACTTACTTATGTAACGTCTTAGTACACACACACACGACAGTAATGGTATTTTAAAGTTATTTAAATTGAAATGTCTCCTGAACTACTAACTTTTCGACATATAAAAGCATTTATTCCTAAACTTTTTGCATCAACGGCTAACAAAGTAATCCTACAATAGCATCACAAAAGGTCGTCCGAATGGCATTTTAAGGGTGATCTGTTTTAAAGGGTATATGGATAGTTATTTAACCGACTGTATAATTTTTCGAAGCGCTGCTTCGCACTCTTACGTTTTT
The DNA here is from genome assembly GCF_051020765.1 of Lasioglossum baleicum. NCBI lineage: Eukaryota > Metazoa > Arthropoda > Insecta > Hymenoptera > Halictidae > Lasioglossum > Lasioglossum baleicum. The sequence goes on from NC_134931.1 coordinate 20,600,209, forward strand.
TTTCGATTTTATATTCCCGAGAGGTACGATTAAATGTTTACTAGACGAAGACAGCACAAGAAATTGCGGCAGTCCTTCGTGCACAGATGGAATGAGCCTTGCCCCAGTGACGCCGAGGTCGACATATATGTTTCCATTTTTCATATTATCTTACTCGAGAAATCAGTTCCGCGGCGCGGCGCCACAAGTGCTCCAGCTTTTGTTTTAAATTGACGCTAACTCTCTACCGCGACCGTTTTCGTATTTATCTTTATAATGTGCTATCTTTTTGCCGCGGAATATAGGCAAAAATAATGAATTTGATAGTTCATGAAAGTAAATATTTTAAACTTCAAAATGAGACCCCATGTTCCAACTAATTTCATATATGAAGACTTGATTATTTTATTCTATAAAAAATGTCGATTTTACGTTTCTTTAGTTCGGTTCTGTTACGTCACGAAGGCCATATTTTCGTTTCTTGTCTGTTTCTCGATTCAAGAAGTTTTTATTTTAAACAGAGAGAGAGAGAGTTCTGCGTGTTAAGATTAAATCCTCTGATATAAAAGTTTTGTTATTTGTTGCTGTATGTGTGTTGTATTAACACCTACTATAAAAGGAGCAGGAATAGCGCGCATATCGGTTAACTTGTTTGTCGGAGTGCTAGCTTTCAATCCCAAGGATTTATTTTATGGTTCTGGTATCGATGATTCATGCTACGATGAAAAATGGGTTTTGTTCGTGGTAGTTTAAATTTTTTCTCGAAGTCTGAATATGCAGTTTTCTCGAAAGCAGCTTTCCAAAAATCGCACCAACGATTATTAAAACATTGATCGCACAGTTCGCTTGAAAGATAGGGCTAAATGGCACGGTTTTTATATAATTACTTTTTATATAATTCACAGTTCTCGTTTATTGCATAAAACAGGAAAATTCTTTGTCTAAAAAAAATCTCTGTTCCTGAGAACTGGTGATTGAACAGGTAATGTATGATTAATACTTTTATACAGTTTCCAGTGCAGTTTAGGAAAGAGACAGTGCTGCTACTAGTGCAAAATTTCGAAACCTCGAGGTGCTGTATTTTTTCCAACCCATTTTTCGTGTTTAAATAATTAATTAATCAACTAAAAATACACACCACCGCCTTTGTACATGTCCTGGCTATGTCGATGAAGAGCGATTTTTTCGATTGGAACGATAAATCACTCTATATTTACGAAAATCTGTCAGTGGCGGCCATCTTGTGATATCATGCTTGCTTCGGATGCCTCGTGACAGACGGTATCTGCCGAATATTACAAATTATTCGTCGATAACGTAAGAGTATACATTTTGGGCACCGGACAGACATAGATTTGACTTTTAGGAATCACAATTGACCGCTTCTGAACTCCTCATTGCAATGTTGAAGCGTTATTTTGTGTTCTTATTGTAAACCTTGTAATTTTATATACGTATATGCGCGCCGGCAACCTTAAATATATGTATATTTCTGGGTAAACAAAATGTAGAAATAACAGACGTTATTTCAGCTGTTCTGGAATAATGAATAACACGATCTGGCACAATAACCGATAACACGATGACGAATTAAGAAGAATGATCGTTCCCCGGCTTAATCGTGGCGGCAACTATAGCAACAGGTGGTCGGAAATCGCCAAAAAGTAAACATAGAAATTCCACGATAGATGTCACTGTGTACGGGACACTTGAAAAATTTGAAGAATCATTTTTCCTACATCCCGAAGATCTATCCAATAAAACCGAAACCCGCAAATTTGTTTCGACCGAAAAGGTGGCAACCCTGAATGTACCGTAAAAGAGCAAATGTCGCGGCGCGAACGTTGGCGAATTTTTCATATTCCGCGGTTCGTGTAATTGCGCGCTCGTAATCACTCGAACGAATTATCCCTGGCTGATTGTAACCCCGCCGGAACACGTGTTCTCAACATCAAGACCTTTAAAAGTGGTTCGAACCGGTTGCGTTCCGAGAATAATACAATGCTCCAGATCTTTCCGATGTCCCCGCGCCACGATCCTGGATCTTTAATTACGCGAAATTCGCGCGGACTGTTTGCCCGATACACGGAAGGTCGTCGTATCGTCAACAATGACAGACAGCGCCCCCCCGTGCCGAATAATGGAACACACGCGAAAAATGTTACCCCCCCCCCGCGACTCTGAATTAGGGCTGTAACTCCTTCGAAGGTCGAAGATTTCGAAGCTTCGAAGCTTTGAATTTCGGAGCGTCGATTTCAGAAACTTCGAAGTTCCGAAGTTCCGATGTCACCGAATTTAATAAAACTCATTAAAAGTTTGTTTGCAAAGTATTATTTTTTAAGTACATTCGTGATATGATCCCGAAATTTATTAATAGAATGCAATCTTTTAAATTTAATTTAATTACGAAAAATCAAAACGGAAAGTTCAGTGTCAGTCACCGGTGACTGAAAGTTAATATTGTAAACATTTGTGTAAATGGACCTCGGTCCGTTCATAATAAATAATAATAATAAAATCGTGACATGGTATGGAACTCATAAGTTACAACTTCATACGTTTCGAAGACTTTGAAATTTCAAGCACTTGGAAGACTTCGAGGCTTCGGAACTTCGAAACTTCGAAAGTTCGAAGTTCCCTTCGTTCCTTCGAATCCTTCGAAGCTTCGGAAAAGTTACAGCCCTACTCTGAATCTCCTCCCGTCGTAAATTCTATTCCCCAAATATTGGACTTACGTCACTCGATAACTGTGCGGGTCAAATGACGCGGAATGAATTGCTAAATTTCACGTTGAGTGACTTTAACCACTTCTATTGCGATGTGGCAGAAAACACTACGCGTTCGAAACTTCGGTTTATTTAGCGGCGTGTACGTATGTTGTACATGTGCATACGACACAAGAGGATGAATCCGAATCGTCAAACTGTACTTCATCTTGATTTATAGAGACCTGTCATTTGTCCGCCAGCGATTCTGCTACTCTGCTAGACCCTACGTTGGCGACACTGGATTCACGGAGCACTAGAAGTTACCATTTCGCATTAGTTTAAAAAAATAACAGGAACGTGTCCATACAAATTTTTAGCTACAGTAGCGGACGAAAGATTAAGACCGCTCTATAAAGATGACGATAACTTTTTTAATATTGTACTATACGATTTGAACTTTTTTTGGGAAGCTAGAGCAATTAGTTTACTAAAGGGTGTGAAAAGAAATTTTTTCAAAAATTGCGATTGATCGGAATTGTTGAAGAAATACTAAAAGTTGAATTTTTAACTGGAAGTAAACTTTCGGCCGCTGCTGTATATTTTCTATAATACAGAGTATTTCACCTAACTCGACCACTTTGAATATCTTTGTTGTTTTTAAAGATACGTCAAATGTCTGAAGAACAAAATTGAATGGTAAAATGGGGCTCATAAGATATCAAAAAATTTTTGTTTTTATGTGATCTTTTTTAGAGATATGAAGGTCACCTTCATTTTTGTCAATGGAATGAGGTATTTTTTAATACATCAATCGATGCAGCTGGACATTCGTTATAAAAAAGTACTAACCTATGTATGTCGAAAAGTTAGTAGTTCAGGAGATATTTCAATTTAAATAACTCTAAAAAGAATGGTGGCTATGTAATTGAGATTGATAAAGCTGTATTCTTTAAAATTGAACCATTGCATTTTATTTTCAAATCGGGTACGAACTTACAGGTATGCAATCACCTGATACATAAAATCCGCAGTCCATTTATCACGTTAGATACGGTAGGCCATTAAAGATTACCACCAGACCGAGGATTTTTATGCGGGATAAATAAAAATTGCATTACTTCCAAAACGTAGAAGCTACATAAACATTTACTTCGTTTCTTAATAATTAGAATCAAATGGAAATAATACAATTCTTGAGATTGTTAAAATCGTTTTTACAGATCATTTAGCAAACCAATGTGCTTCTAATTGCTTACAAAAACATCAGGTCGTTCGGTACAATTATAAAAAAATTTATACTGTTTTAAAGTGCGTTCAAATACTTTCGTGGTTCACTGTAGATAATTTTTCTAAATAATAATGGACGCGCGTGCACAACAGCGTCCGCATGAAGGTCACCTTCAGAACTTATGGCGGGAAACATGTAAGGTTGTTCTTTACCAGAACGCGCGCATACGTGCGAATGGTTTATATAAATATTTCAATAGCTTTATAAGCTTTCCAAGAATTTTTTCGACAAAGTTGTTATCAACTTCTCTGGGAAACTAGTTATGCAAGTGTATGCTTCATCTACATTCACCGTCCTCAGAGGAGTCACCAGATTGTGTGTACACTTCTCAGAACACTGCTCAATAGCATAATACAGTACATTCGACGTACTTTGTGTTTAGTTTTGTTAATACTGTTAATTCAGGCCAAGGTCAGATCAAGATTTTCGGCAATAAATCGTGAAAATCTGCCATTTTTACCATCTTTAAACATTCGTAGCTCATTGCAACGTCGACCGATTTTGACGAAATTTTCAGAATATGTTTAATTGACACAGATATCTACAAAACGTATTTTTTTAATTTTCAATATAGGCCCACATAAAAAAGTTAAAAATTCAACTTTTAGTATTTTTCCAACAATTCCGATCAATTGTAATTTTTGAAAAAATTTCTTTTCATATCCTTTAGTAAACTAATTGCTCTAGCTTCCCAAAAAAGTTCAAATCGTATAGTACAATATTAAAAAAGTTATAGTCTTCTTTAAAGCTGTCTTAAACATCTGTCCGCTACTGTAGCTTAAATTTTCATTAAGGGCCCAAACAAAAATGTTTTAAATTGTTGACCTTGTAAATTGTAATTTTTGGAAAATCTTTTTTGCAGATCATTTAGTAAACCACCTCTCCTAATTGCTTACAGAACATCAGGTCGTTTGGTACAATTGTAAGAAAGTTATACTGTTTTAAAGAGCAATATCATTTTGCAAGCCGCACACTGGCCAGTGGAGCCTTACCGACGGAGATAAATGAAGATAACGATGACTGCATAGCCGGAACTATTTGTAATATATTTAAATGTGAAGCTTGACCTACATTCTATGTAAATTTACAAGACTATAAACACTGACTTTCTTATATACAGGGAGAGCGCCACTAATTGTTTAACACTACGATAAAAAATTTTCCATTTTAATTACCAATCGAAACTAGTAATGTTCTATGATTTTTACTTCTCAGAAAATCCAATTTTGGTGGACAATAAATACATATCTGTGTGAGCTACTTTCTTAACTACTTTTGACATACTCAGATAGCACAAAGACTTCTCTAAGACGTCTGCAGTTGGACATTCGGATGTCTTATAGATGTTCCGAACGTTTTGTAACACAAGACGTTCTTGGAGACGTTCGGAAGATGTTCGTAGGACATTCGGGACATCATTAAGACGTCTGAATGTCCAACTGCAGACGCGTTTGTGCTATCTGAGTCTGGCCCTGACCTTCAAAATATGTTTCACTTCCTCATTTTTAATCTTTCACATTTTTAACAGTTTGTTAAACTGTAATTTTTCGATTCTAAGATTCGTTTACTGCACCACAATCGTGAGGTTTAAACTAATTTAGAAAAATAACAAATTTGATATATCGAACTGATAGTTTTAAATAATTGTTTGTGGTACCAGCGCGTAAAACCCTCGGTCTATTAATAAATCTTGCTACATCGTATTCACGTTGATTAGAACAGAATCTTCGTAAATTGATTTCATTTGTCTTCAACTCTACGTCTGTATACAGTACTGGACCAATATATTCGGACAGACTGCGAGCCTGGGATGATCGTGATCCCTTCTCGCGGTGTTGGATTATTGCTGCGAGCAAATGCAAGTAACTATCAATACAAAATATGCAAATAGAAAGATAAAGAAATACAAGAAGCGCGAGAACAGGGCAAGGGAATGTCTACGAATCGCAGATTTCGTGCTGTCAATATTTAAAATTGTAATAATTTCGCCATAAAAAATAGTACAACAACAATTTTCGACTTTCATTAAAGCTCGAATCCTCCACTTTCTCGGACCACCCATTCATTTCTCTCTAGGATATTTGTTCTCCGAGAAAAAAATGTTTCTCGGAACGAATCTATCACAGGTCGACTGGTTTAATCTTGATCTACGATTTTCGCGGTTGCTTCATTGAACATGAACGAGGAATAGGTTTCCTTGGTGTAAAAGATGGCGGTAAACTTTCCAGTGAAAGATCGATAGATCGACTATAGAACAAATCGTGTGTCGAGTTTTAAGCGTTCGTCGTAGAGGGGAAGCTTCAATCTTCAAATAGTCGGTGGGTTCAGCGGCGAGGAAAATGTTTCAATGTTTTCACAGAGACGTTTCAATTCGTACCGATCTTCGACGAGAAAAAAGTTCAGACAAAGATGGCATATTGCTGTACCATTTTCGTTCGCGGAATGCTCGCGGAGTTGAACGTCGTAAATTGCTCGAAACTGGGAAACTCGGTATCCGAATACTTTCTGGACCTACTGTACATCGCACGCGGTAAAACGTTTTATCGACGAAGGATAGCGAAACAAACGGTGCTGGAAAACACATTGAAAAGCGAACGGGCCGATCGTGCTGGCGACCGAACGGCTCGCCGAGGACGGCGACAAGCGAGACACAAAGGAACAAGAAGAAACAAGCAAAAATATCGTGCGTGTGACTTACGGAGTGCGGTTTGCCAAGTCTCGGAGAAGTTGCCCGAATTGGGAAACAACCGAGCGGCGATGGTTGAGCGCAAACCTTATATAGGGGAGGCCACGAGTAACTAATCTCCCCCCACTCTGCTCGAAAAGAACCAATGCAAGCCTGGACCCGTCGTAAACGAGACGCGGAGGAATCGTCGTCGAGTGACAGAGGCCTCGGCATCGTGGTTCCTCTGGATCAAAGCTCTCTTCGGGACACTTCCGGTTCTTGGCTGCCGACCGAGGAACACGAGGGCGGACACGTGTCTTCTTATAAACAGAGAATAACGCGAGTACTCGCAGCCCGGCCGCCGCGCCGCGTTGCGTAATTTCTCCACGCGACGCTATGCGACGCTAGGCACACATGCTATGTGCTCTCTCGCATCAGAGCAAACGATATAGCCGAACGCGGCCGACCGACAGCAACCGTTCCGATTTTCTGGGCCGCGGTTCGAACGTTCGATCACCGTAATTCATTTAAAAATCATCATCCGAGGGGAGCGTCGCCTCGAATTCCACGGTGTCATCGCTTACTGTCGTACGATCGTAAATCTAGACAAACGGACGGACTGATTTATTATATCCCCGCTGAACTCTCGCGTCGTCGTCGTGTCGTTTGCGCCATCACTTGTTTCTGCTGCTCTCTTTCAAACACCGACGATGTTTTGGACGCGTTATTCGCGTAATTCATCCGACGAACACATAGCATTTTATTTACACTCATAGGCGAAAGTGTTTGATCGCTTACAATGCTAATATTCGACTAATGAGATACGTACATTCAAGCATTTGATGTAATATCCCACATGCAGCAAGGATGGGTCTCAAAACTACATAAGCAAAATTAGAAAATAATTTGACAAAATGAACGCTCTGCTGCTGTCTCTAGTGTAGGATAAGATACTGGCACTAATGTTAATCACATTATTGATTAAATACATGAGTTTTTACGGAGATAACAAAAGTACAGAAACTTTCCCTCTAAATTACTGTCCACAAATGATAGGTATGTAGTTCTTAGAGATTACAGGAATAAGTATGCCTGCAAATATACAGATATGCTATCTGAGCATACAGAAAATAAATAGTAAAACGAATGGTATAAAAGCAGCAGCCTAATTTTTCAGATACGGCAGCATGACTTGAAAGAAAATGTACGCCACTATTGCCCAAATACAATGTTTACACGCGCCAGAAACGGAAAAACGTAATCCCAAAGGCGCAGTCATTAGAGAGTCCCAACCCTAACCCAAACACCACGCGTCAAATCACTCGCGTCACTCTTGTCAAAGACATGGGAGAGAGATGTACAGTGTTCCCGCGATTGTTGTGAGAACCTCGGGGGTATCGAGCCTCAGGAAACGAAATGGTGCCATGTTTTTTTACGTGTGTGTGCTGAACATAGAGATTTCTTGGATAACTTTTCCAAGAGTAAACGACGATCCTGGGTACACAACGGTGCTAAGCGGGAAACTGTTGTATTGTACTAATGCTATTCCACACCTGAGATGATACATCGAGTATCATAAAACCCCCATTTAAACACCCTAATACCTTAATTTCTTTGTAGCGAGGTCGACCGCCCAAGAGGGAACCTCCTAGTAGTGGGGATAAAAAAGATCACATCATCCGCGTACCCGAAAGTCACGTTAATCGCGGGAACGCTGTACTCTATTTCTATTGTATTTCTACTGGCAGGGCCCGCTCTAGGACATTTGTCCGGGGCGCCAAAATTTAGGGGCGCCATTTTGGCCGTATATATAATTGTGAGAAAAATATTGATGTGTTAAATACCCAATTAATAGAAAATTTGAATAAAATTCAAATCTGTCTGTTCAAAAAATTATGGAGAAGTCCTAGCTCGAAAATAAGTTAGCCTAGAATTGTAGAAGATACGAATTTTTCTCCGTTTTTTCTCCATATGGCGTCGAACGTAATCAAGGCTGTCGAACACAAAAGAGTTTAATAACACCAATTTGGAGCGCGATAAATTCGAATATATGCGAGACACTCGCAGACGCCCAGAAGCGATTACGAAATATTTATTTCGGCTTATATGTCCATGGAAACAGATGTCGAAACGTGTCGATCTTCCATGGCGGCGAATCGATGAATCATTGTTCGAACAGGACGAGGCTGCCCGGAAAGCAAACGAAAATACTGATTTCGCAGCGGGAGCACGGCAGCGGCCGTGTAGATTTGCAGAGTTGTAAGAGAATCGTGGGGACTTGATAATGGAAACATTGTTTGCGGTAAATCTTAAGGAGTCTTAGCGAGCGCCAAAGTGGAACCAGATTTTCGCCGTGTTGTGCAATTTCGTGACTAACAGGGAAATTCCGCAAAAAGAGCGGCTATAAATTTGGTGTTTACTTCGTAGATCTGTTTACTGAGCTTTTGCAATTACGCTTACCGCGATAAATAGCCTGTAAATATCTGCGCAAACAGTTGAAAAATAGTTTCTCTCTGTTCATGTCTCTAGAATATTTCTAAAATTAAATTCAGATTTCTTTCACCCATACACAGCGGTGGACAGAAGAAAGTTCAAGTAGTAAGTTGCACGATCAGAGAGTGTCTAGCCCAGGGATGAGCAACCTTTTTTTACAAGGGACCAGCTACAAATTTAAAAATGTCGTGCGGGCCGCATGTAAGAAACTTACGATGATACAAACACTGAATGATGAAATCAAATTATCTCTTTATTAACACAATAAACCTAGGATAAAAAATTACAGAAATAAAACACTCATTAATAAAAATACAATTTTAAAAAACGGCGAAAGATATATATATGTGAATTTGGCATTGCTTCTTTGCCATCAATTGGTCTATATTTACAAGTACAAAATCACATGTGATTTTTGAGGAAATTGATTTGTGTCGATGGAAATTTTGTCAGTTCATTTTGCACCTGGTTTCACTTCGAAATTCTCGAATGGACAGGTTATATAATTGTTGAAGCATACAATGACCAAAAGTCAATACGAAAATATCTAGCCGTCGAATTTCGCTGTGTATATGTACTCGTGAGAACTTTCTTACGAATAGAAACTAGAAACTACACTTCTCTATTTGTTATGACAGTGTCTCTAAAATTCGAAAATTTCTAGATAGAGTATTTAGAAACACGAAACTAGTTTCCCGTAAACCAAATATCGGAAAGTACCCGAAGTTCGAGTCACTCACTATTCCTGTACTCGCATGTCGCAGGACGACGTGTATCAATTATCGGCAACTCTGTACTAACCATTCTGTAACTATTTGACAAACATAAATTAGATGTTCGACAACTGTCTTTCTCTTATCACCTCCTATTCCTTTGCTTTTTCAGATTATTTCCTTAACTTATTCGAGATTGTATACAGAGCGAGTCACCTAACGTTTGTACCTCAAAAAATATCTTTGTTGTTTTCAAAGATACATTGAATGTCTTGAGGAATCACTGATCGACTTCCGAGGCCTCCACGTGTCGTTCATTCATAAGAAAAGTGCCACAACTCAAAATATATTTCTGAAAAAAGGTGCTATCTTTTTTGTCGCGGAGTGTATCATCGATTAGTAACGCCTTTATCGAGAAAAAGTAAAAGCAACTTACTATAGATCATTTGCTAAGGAGAACATGCCGGGAAAGGCATCGCGTCGAGCAAAACAAAGACAAATAGAGGCAATCATCTCGCGACGAGACAATCGATTACATGATAGTCGTATATCATTGCGTATATTAATGCTGAGCACTACAAGACAATGTAGTCGCGGTTCTCATCGTGCCGCGCGTATCTCGGCGCGCCTGAATACACACTATATTTAATTTGTTCACAAGAATCCTCGATAACGATAGTATGTGCTCGGGAAAAAATTTTGAAACTGACTTCCCCGAGCCTAATGTAATAGACTAGGGATTCAACGGTAAAATAGCAACATTGGACGAATTTTAATTAATTGTTTTCGTTTTTTGAAGTTTTGAAATTATAAGAGAAAACACCCAAGTGTAGTATGTAACTTCTGTATCGCGCAATCAATACAGATCATTTTTATTTTACAGAAAAATTAAACCGACTTCGAAAAAACGCACTAAAAAGTATGAAATAATTTCCATTTAATTTATGTGAATACACACGAACTTAAATACAATACAATCTACACTCTTTTCTTAACTGTTTGATTACAATATTCTTTAATTGCTTGTACTGTCTTGTATTCGACTTTGTACTAATTTTTGTCATAAATGCTTGAAATCCACAGTCTAGTGATTACATTTCTTGATAAAGTTTGATTTCCTTCTATGTATTCTTCTGATTTCAAGGCTACGAGCGCTTCTATCTTGTACTTCCTCCTTGGGATTCGGAGTCTCTGACATTTGAATAAGAAGCGGTACATTGATAAGGTACCACTTGCTCACATCAAATAATAATCATACGCGTGTTAAACACTAGACTGTTAAATGGAAATATGCAAATAAAATCATTAAAATATTGTTCGGTTTCGAAAGTGTTCGAACATTAAATTTCCGATTGGCGAAAAATCGTCAATATTCAAACCGTGATAATTTCATTAAAAATATACAATAAACCTAGCCTCACTTTAAAGCTTAATATATTTACTCTTTTATAAAGTATCGCACTCATTGTTACCAAATACAGTTTCACCTAAGAACAGATATTTAAAGAAAACTTTCATGAATAAATGATTGATAAGTTTAAAGATTGACGCCTCCTGTCTACAACGACGTAAAATAAATTCATGTGTTTCCGTTTACGTCCGTGCTCGAAATTGGATGAAATTTTGGGAATCGGTTCTTTTTTTACTAAAATGATGATTGCCAGAAGGATTTTTGGCGATTCGAAAAAAAAATTTTTATCATTTCAATGTCAGTCCCTACCTTACCGACAAATTTTTTTTACTATTTTAATGTCACTCTAGAGTCTAAGTAGAGGTTGCATTAAGAATGATTCAATAACAGATCACATGTGTGAATCTTTATGGCTCTATGAGATCAACAAAGCTGGTGATTCGCTGTTGCATTGTCTAATCCTCAAGTAGGATCAGAACTTTAAAATTTCGTTTGTCTCGGGGCACGTACACGATCATGTAGGCTTTTTTGTCTATACGTATAATTCTACACAATCAAATTTTGCAAAAATTTTAGCAGCTTATATTTCAACAACTATTTGTTTGCGATATATGGCTCCTTCTGTCTTTGTTGTAAAGAATTTTCTGTCAAGTTTCTTTTACAGATGTCCACCGGTCCAGAGGTGTAGATTCACCCCTACGACAGATGACCTTTACATTTTATACAGCCTGTACATACCTACGTGGATATACGTTCGACGATCGTAGACACGATTGTGCGTCTGTTCAAATACATACGCGTGAAAGTAATACGAATCGTGCGTGTGTACGATCATGTGCGTTCGCTATAGTGTACGCGGCTTATACATAGTGAGTCACCGAGCGTTACTGACGTCACCAACATGCTCGGGGGGACAATCAACCGGCGAGCAGCATAAAAATCGCGCGGATCACGCGTCATATAGTGCACGGTTGCACCGTGCGTGGGTGGAAGCTGAATGAAACTCGGATACGTATCGTTTCGGCGAAACCGAACAAGTCCGAAGGGTTGTTGCGTCACAAAGCTTCCTCATTCGTATAAATATGTCAGCAATTTAATAGAGAGAACTTTTAAAGGGGGGCATCCTGGTTTTCGAAACCGTTTTTCCGCCGATTTTTCAAAACTATCTTCTCGCGGAACACCTCCCATGGTGTTTGTTTATATTTCGAAAAGTCGTGTTCTCACTACTGTAGATGCATTTAGTTTAGTTTCGACAACAGCGCAAGTGTTTGGACGTAATTGATTGTAAAATTTGCTAAAAATTATTCCTTAATTATTTTTATTATCCAAAGTTTAATGGTGAAATTCGCCCCCGGCGGGATTTCAATCGAACTTGGACCCTTCGATAGCCTACCCAAAAATACCCTCTCTGCCAAGTTTCAGCCCCCTATCTCATCTGCAAGGGTAGTTATCGAGAAAAATCGGAAAACCAGTTTTTGGCCCATTTTCCCTATTTATTGACAATTAAAAATTCTGAAAAAAATCTGACACATTTCGGATACCAAGCCACATAGTAGGTATCATTTCAAGATTTTTCCGTTGCAAGCTCTGCTTGTAAAAAATGAAAAACACGAAAAAAATCGAAATAATGCAGATTTGATATAGAAATCTGAAAGGTGCTTCTCCAGATTTAATTTAGCAACGAGATATTATCAAAAGTATTATGCTCAATTTTTTTCAGATTTTTGTGAGTGGTGCGTCATAGTTTAAAAAAGTAAAAACCGCTTTTTTCGGCGTTTTTCCTAAGTTATCAATCACCAATTGCAATTCGTTTTATCATTCAGATATTCAGTTGTTTAAGTAATAAATTAGATTCTTGATTTCTGTTAAAGGAACTAATATTTCATTTCTCCATTACGCAACGCTAGTCGATCCGAAACAATCCCTTACCTATTTCACACACTCGGATCCGGTTTCACGAGAAAATTTTAAATAGATCAGTCGTATGCGAACAATAAATCTGTCCGTCAATGAATCTAGAGACATACAAGTCTCGGCCGTCATATTGTAAATCACGAACTCGGTGCGCGCTAGATCTACGCACTATGTTTGTCGCAATGTAACTTTACATACGTCACACGGCAACATTCGAATTTATTCTTCGCATATTTCGATGAGATTTCGAAACGATAATTGCGACGAATATTCCATTCTTCTTTACGTTTTCTCTCCGCGAACATCGAATGGAAAAAGGTTGAATGGAAGAAACTTGACAGATGTAGAGAAGCAAACTTTCACGAGTATTATTATAGCATTATCATTTAGCATGAAAGACGTATTCTTGCTCTTCAGTTGTTATATTGATCGTTTTGTTGATCTGACATTTTCATCCGTTTCGCATATCGCAACATCAAGAATTGATCAGGTTCTTTTCTATCCGTGACCTTGAACGTCCTTGAGTAATTACGATCACAGAATTCGTAACGAAAGGAACTATCATTGTAGATGTTTGGAAAGGGGTGGTTCGATTTAAAGGAACGAAGGCGACCTTGATAAAAATTACATAAAAGCAAAAGGGTGAATGTAGCTTTGAGGGAGCCATCTCGGATGACCTTCACCTTGTCATATGTTGTCAAGGACACCATTCTGAACAACTTCGCTTTATAAATTATCCGTCGCTCGGCCTTGGTTGCCCGAGATATTCGCAAAAATAACAAAAAAATTAAACCGACTTCGAAAAAACGCACTAAAAAGTATAAAATAATTTCCATTGAATTGAGTAACCTCCTCCTTTTTCGAAGTCGGTTAAAAAGAGTGATTGGAGCAGGTAGTTTCAACGTTTCAACTGGTTTGCTTACGAGCCACTACATCCAGCCATCTCGGATCACCTTGACCTTGACATATGTTGTCGAGGACGACATTCTGAACAAATTTTGTCATTACATCCATTCGGTGCTCGGTCTTAGTTTACGAGATATTTGCAGAAAACTATTGCTAATACTGTATTGTCGTATGCGTGGTCGCATACCCCAATCTCCGCCCCAATCTCCGTTTCGAACAATGACAGAAACAACGAGAAAAAGTATACATCTACCAGAAAATCGTGATCCTATTTTTAGAGTAACCGAGGTTTGAATCGACGCGACGAGGGAATTATTCAGACGATTCTGGTTAGTATGCAACAGATGTTAAAATAGGAATTCACATGGTCAGCCGTAATCTAGTAATAAAGTTTCAGCTCAATAGAGGAACGTTACTCGTGCGCAGTGTGCAACACCGGAGCGAACAAGTATCAAAAAGTACTACTTTAAACACGATTACATCCACCGTGAGTGTTCGTACGTGTCACGAACGGTCGGTATCATCTATTTCCGGTCGAAATCATACTAGGCTTATTAGCGTACCCTGTAAGCTGATTTGACGACGAAATCGCTTATCTGCTGCACCCCGTTGAATATTTACGACAGTCGAGAAGCGAATCCAACATTCCTGCCTAATAATTTCGTACTATGGAATAGTGTAAACAAACGTCCGCACAAACAAAACGATCGAGGTGTGTATTTTGAAACATGTAACCGATTTCAAGTCTCTAGCTCATCAGGAAGTTAGTTTAAAATCAATTGCAAAATTTGCCACCGAACAGACAAACAAACAAGAAAGCGAGCTAATAAAAACGTGGTAACAAACGGGGACGATGCGACACTTCCTGGCCTGTTAGCAATCTGCGCGACACAATATTTTCGTCAATCAAAACCACACATTTCAAAAGCTTCAAGTTATTACGATATAATGAACTTTCCTTACTAATTATTACCAATGCTATAATGGACAAATTAATTACTTCTTAGCAGAAAAATATCCAAGGTTAAATACCCAATTATAAGTCCGAACCTCACTTTTCTGAATTTGTTTGAGATTAGATGTATTGTATTGTAAGATCGATCAAATTGAGTTTGATATACTGATTGACAGATTAAAATGAGATACTAATTATAATAACGTTTGTCAAGAAAGTTTATAAATACATAATTTATGATAAACAATGTTATTTGCGCTGCAGAATTCCTATATTTTGTAGAGACCTGTTAAATTTCTATTGGAATTAATTATATAATGTTCGAGATTTGTATGGCTTCTTTATTATAACGTGAACTCTGTTTCATGGCACGTGACGCATTTCAATTCCGCGGGACTAAGGATTTCGTTCTTCATTCTTATATAAGTACATATGTGTATATAAAGATCAACATATAGGTGAACATAAAATCTAGAGAGGTTTGTTTTGGAAAATAAAGTATATATACAGGGTGGAAATTATAAAGCGTTACAGACAAATATCTCCAAAAAATTTATATTAAATTTTTCTATCTATTCCGACACTGATTTTATAACAGAAGATGATTTCAACTAATCGCTTAAAATTTTGGGGAAAAATATTATTAATCATTTAACTGGATTCGGTATTTTATGGAGAACCAGGAAAAAAATTATTTGCTTCTTTTTCAGTGCATTTTAATGTAAGCGTGGTTTTTAAAAAGTTTTTTTTTATAAGGACGCGATACACAGAGTAGATTTTATTGTTAAAAAGACTCTATAACAGTTTTTAACGATAAACCACACACGATTTTGATAATACATTATTTCCTTTTGATAAAATTAAGAAACTCGAATCACTCGTGTTCCACAATTAATTTCTGTGTGAATAAAAAAATTTTACTTGGCTCTGTATAAATAAGTCTGTAAATCATTTTTCCGTGTCGAAAGGATCTGATCATTAGCGTAAATAAACAAATCTACAATGATTTGAATTGTGCTTCAATGATGAAGATATGACGTTCATTTGGACGACTGTACGCTGTACGCATCCACTCGTGAATCGGTGGATTTTAAAGTCGCGATAGCAATCAACATTACGAATGCAAATTCTCGATAATTCACCTAGCTAGCAACCATCGTGTAATCGCTAAGTGCAGAGGATATAAGACGGTATCATTCGAATAGCTCTTTCAAAAATTAAAGGTTTCGATTGTAAATTGCACTGTAATCTGTTGTTATTAATTATGATGGATTATGATGGCTGAGAAGCCACAGTAACCACGGTCAGAATTTTTGCGGAGAAAGGCATAATACGAAAATGTACAGTGGATCCAAAAGCTTGAAGCTTTCTACTTCAATTTCTACTTCAATCGTTAATCGCAATTAACAATTAATCTCCTCGTTTAGTCGTTAAAAAATTGGGGTTAACGATTAAATACTTATTAATCGTTAACTGCGATTAACGATTATTAATCGTCAATCGGATAATTGTTCAATGATTAACTGCTGAAATTTCGAAATGAAATACGTAATCAGAACTGTATTAATACTGAAAAAAATGTAAACCGAGTTTAGGTGTACATATTGTCATTTGGTCCATAATACAAATTCTGTTTTCGTGCTTCTATGTTTTTTTTCGACGATTCCTTCTTTTCATTAACGATTGACGATTAATTCAATCGATTGAATCAATCGCCGATTTTTCGATGATTTCTTCATTTAATCAACAATCGATCGAATGAATCGCCGATTTTTCGACGATTTCTTCATTTAATCGTATACATTAATCAATCAATCAATCATGATTAAAATGTTAATCGATTAATGCCCAACTCTACGATCGAGTAACCATCGCTACACGGAGGGTAATAGCTATCGCGGTATAGTAAAACAAAAACAAAATGTGCACCGTAAAGTGTCGATATTTGTTATACTGAAAATTTAGATATCACACTGAAGAATATCATTGGAATCATCGGTAATCATTGGAAATCGTCATGAAAATCTTGCCGAACCGATACATCGGCATGTCGAACACAGGTTTCATTTATTGATACAACAATTTTAACTCACGCAAAATATCGCTCGATTTTGATTCGATACATTTTTTTAAATATCTGTTATAGTTTTACGAATGGAGACACCTTGATCTGTCTGCAAATAAGGGTGTTTGCACCCCAAAGATCCAAAATTGAGTCAAGAAAATTGCTGAAGTTCCGTCGTCGTTTCAAAAATTGACTACATAGAAAAGAAATATTTTTTCAACTATACATGTACCGAGAAAGAGAAATAAATTAACCGAGAAAATTGTCACAATAGCATAAACCAATTAAAAGGATTGGCATACTATTTACGAAAATTCGTCATTGCCGCAATATAAACCCTAATTTTTGAACGAGCTCGCGAAAATTGATACGTCGAATCATTTCGAGCGCAAAGATAATATTAAGATAGAACCATAAGTTCTTCCTCAAACCGACACGGAGGTAATAGGTTTATTAGAGCTTCAAGACAGTCTAACAGAGCTGGTTCAGGCTTATGATTTAGCAAATAAAGAGCCGCTTAATGTCGTACATTTCCTAATAAACCAGTATTTCTCATAATTTGGAATTCCCACGCACGCATTAGCAGATCAAGGTCGTAATTATCGAGCATCCCATTTAACGTGTTATTAGAAAGATTTCAGTTAGAATGCGCAGTCTGCTGAAGCTTTTACCCCCGGGGCAACCGTCTCGCAGAAAACGAACTTCAAGGTACGACGAAAAGAAACATCGCCCGAGGACCAAAACTTGACAAATCCTCGAGAGCAAGAATCATTCGGACAAAGCTATCGTCTAGCAACCATCGAGAAGTAGCTTATTAAATGAACGGGATCTGTCGTAATCAAGCGGAGAGAATCGAATCAGAAGAATGTAAATTTCGCTTGACTTCCTGTCCCCCGGTGGACCCGTTAAATGGTAAGCACGTATACATGTACATATTTACCTAATCATAATATCTCGCCCCGAGACGATCCCGAACCAGCAGAGGTTCATTCAGCGGAAACCGCACGATACCTTCTGATTCAACACTTCCGGCGGCACTTTTCTGTTCTGTTCTCTGTCCGTTGTTTCTTCGTTCCTTCCCTTGGTAGGAAGTGCTATCACGACTCGGCGTGGCGTCGATAGCGGGATAACTAAATCACTACGAGGGGGTCAGTTCGCGGCGAGTACGTCTGTCAATCTGTTAGTACCACTGCCATCTCAGGGACGTCGCACGGGACCGCGAAATCAAGCTCAACCCGGACTCTCTTCCCACTCCTTCGCCTCCCTCACTCCCCGCCGCCCCCGCTCCCCTCATCGAGCACTAGAAAAAAAAGGTGTAGCAAAGACGCAAAGGGAGATAATCGACGACCATTGACAGCTTCACGGAAGTAATCAAATTCACGGTTAAGGATAACTACCGAACCGCGAGGTCCTCCCTGGATCAATCGATTTACGATCGACGCGGGGATGTCGTCGCCCCTCAACCGCCATGTCAGTCCCAATTTATAGAGGACCTCGACGTTTTTCTTGAATACAATAGCCCCCCGGCCGTATAAAAAAAACTGTAGAGTAAACTATATGGAGACGCCACATTTGCTATATCTTTTGGGGTGGGGGTTATGTTACTCAAGTGCCTATGTACACTCATACGCGAAAGTATTCGAACGCTTACAATTCTAACATTTAAATAATGCAATGTGTATGTTACTTTGAAGTATTCGATGTACTTTGCCACATATAACGAGGGGTGGGTCTGAAGTAACACTCGAAAATAATCCAACAATATTCAGCGTTTTTACGATATTTACATTTATTGTAAATACGTACTAAAAGTGACACACAAAAGTATTCGAACGGAACATTTAATAGTTATTTATATTGTACTTTGTTTTGTCCATTATTCCGTCAATGAACACAAGGTTTGCCACTCCACTAGATGCCGTACAGCCCCAAACTAATACAGATGCACCATTATGTTTAATAGCAGTCGGCCGTAGATCTCGCGATTCCAATTCTGTGTTCTGTTTCCTCCAAACGTTTTTCACATCCATCGCTACCAAAAACGTTGAATTCACTCTCATCAGACAATAATAGTGTGCCGCAGAACGAATTACTTTTGTAAATAAATTTTTCGGCGAATTGTAAAAAGCATAATTTTATTTTTCTTGCTGATAAATGGTTTTCACCTTGGAACTCTCGAGCATGTAAACCATTATTTCTTGGTAATCGACGACACAATTCGGCATAAACATTATTGAGGCTTGTTAATCAGTTCACTACTAGCACACACAGCGCAGCGTCCCTTTTGATTGACCTACAAAGGAGAAATGTGTGTGAGATAGCAGCCATTAATGCAATCAACTGATTAGATTAATAGCAAGTGCATTGATACGCAATACCATAATAATAATTTACACATGTTTCCTTGCAAAGTGATTTTCGAATGAAACAAAAAAAGAAAAGGAAGAAAACGAGCGGTGTCTAACTCTGGCGAGTCGAGAAAACTTTTTTACTAATCAAATATATTGGCATCTACATTAACGAATTAAAAAATAAAAAGCGAAATCACCGAAGGGCCGGTCTCTGCACCCCTGTGCCCTGCTCGAGTTAAATTACTATAGAAGACTTTATCCACTTTAGGCACTGGCCGTCAGGCAATCATCCTATTGGCGTGCCATCGTATCATGAATGACGGTAAGAAAAGCTACCGAGAGCCGGTTGCCACGAGTTCCCCTGAAATACTATGTGCCGCTCACTCTCTTGTATTCCCACGGTCCACTTCGCCAAGACAAAACAATACGAAACGATGTTTTCAATCGGCCCCCGACAATGGTACCACACGTAACGAGTGCTCATCCTGACGGATGTTGCCCAGGCGGTTGACATGTCTGTCAGCGTGACGTTCTAACGAGCCGAAGAAAGACAAAGCATAATTGTTACCAATTCAAGGTAATTCGATCGCTGATTGGTTCCCGAGAGATGCGAACGATACGAGCAACCTTCCGACACATCCCACAGTGGGGTATTTGCCCGATTCCATCGGTCAAAATTCAATTTTTATTTACAACAATTATTAAAAAATTGTAAAATTTTCGTGGCTCTCGAGTTCGTTGAATATCCACCCCCAAATAGAAAATGTTTGTGCCACAACATGTCCCCCTCTGTACCGTGCAAATTTTGTTCGTAACATTTTTCCATACTGCTACAAATAACGGAGACTATTCTTTGTGATAACTATTTTCAAAAGATATTTTTATTGTAAACGATTACACTTTTCGATAGTGTACATAAAATAGACGAATAACATTAAAATATTGATTACAATCCGCAGTATCTGATTGAAAAATACCTACAAACTTTGCAATCTGATATGCTCCTCTGTATGGACAAATTTTGCACTCAAACCATCTGTTTCGGTAAAAACGGCACACAGTACAAAAAGTAGAAATCTCAAGCTTTAAAATAGTTGTTTTTTCATCAAATTTGGATAAATTTCAGCAAAGTTACAGCAGTTTCAATATTGAGTGAATTTTGAACTAGCTGTGGCCGCTGAAATCGGGCAAATACCCCACTGTGGCATCCCGTGAAACGGCTCGGCTCATTTGGTTCCAGCGATACCCGCCCGGAATGCTAGAACGCCGCGCGGTACGCTCTCGCGTTGATCGAATTTTACTTGACGCTTCTCTATCAAGGAATTAGCCGAGCGTTTTACGTCGCTCTGTCCGGCGAAGCCTTCTCATTGCGTCTGTGGCCACTTTAAGAAGGGACTTGCGAGATAATGACCCAATTAGATGTCATTTACACGTGAGTCACATTGTCAATTTATCCATGTCCGGCTGTCAGACTCTAATGTCTCACGCGCCATCGTTCTCCACGTTTGGTATCGAAAGGTAACTGCCTCGAGCAACAAGCACTGTGTTGTCAAACACCGCCTCTCCGCCAATTCTGCGCTTCCATGGAGACTCGTCCTGCGACCACAACAAACATCCAGCATCTTCCATCCTTCGGTACACATGTCTCGCTCAAGACAGAGGCTTAGCCTCCTTGACCCTCTTGCTGCAGATGTCTGCGATTATACTTCGCGAGCGAATCGCATGTTTCGAACAGGATTTGGTCCTTATTTGCTTCGATTCTGCCGGCCACAGCCTGTCGTCAAATATACCCAGCCAAAAATTCCATATGGAAGCCAAATTGAGACCAAACCTTGGCCTCCTCATAGAGGGCAGGTCGGTTGCACGAAAAGCGGAGCCAGTCTTGCTCTAAGAGTAAATATCGAACAAAATCGGAGTAAACTTTGCCGTAGGACGGAGAATCAAATTTTATTAAAATTTCTAAATTGTACAGTTTTAAGTTGCATGCATTTTTAATAATTTAAATGTTTATAAGTCTTGAAATAATCGCATTAGGTTCGCTCTTAATGCGACCGACCTGCCCTCTGTAATTAGGCCAAGGTTCGATCTGGATTTGGCCTCCGTTTAGCATGGAATTTTGGTACCGAACAAAGCTTGTCGCCAAATTCATACCAAATCAAGACCGAATTGCTTACTGGGAGACTGCGGATTTTTATGTACAATAGAAATTGTCCAAGTCAGTTGTAAGAAATAATTCATCCCTGAGACAGTGCTTCCCAAACCGTGCGCCGCGAAATAATTAACGTTATATAGAAAATGAGTTAAAAATAATTAGCTACTAAAATACATGCGCCGCAATTTTTTTATTTGCTGTAAAGTGCGCCACGAGCAGAAAAAAAGTTTGGGGTAGCACTGCCCTAACAATGAGAGGAATAAAATTGTAAAACGTAGACCACGGCGAAATATCCATCGTGAACGCGAATGTACGTAGTGGTTTTTTTGGTTATGTTCTGACTGTTGTAGACTCTGTCGCATCCGCAGGAACACGGTTCCGAAAAAAAGATGGAGCGCCGACAGTGAACGGGGCAGTGGACGCTTTAATGCCGGTGATCTCTCTTCCTATAAGAAAGTAAAATGACCCTTCCGTTTGAATAAAAGCAACAGACATAATTGCCAGCGCACTGTGTCTGACGGTGTCCTATTAGCGAGAGGGGTCTCGTTAAAACTGGTTCAACGTCGAATGACGTCGGAGCTCTCGTTTTCTTACCTAGCTAGTATACATATCCGGTCGCGGCGGACACTCTGCAACTTTCCTACTTCATTCATCGACGCATTCTGTGGCCTTTGAAGGTTGCACAGGCAGAAAGGAGCGGGCACGGTCGCGCGCCGGCGATCAGAGTCAGCCGGCGTGCACGCCGACCAGTTTCAACATAATAATTCCTTCTTGGAAATACATCGTGGTACCACTGCATTCTATGGTATTGCGAACGGGATATATTCGTATTCGTTGCATGTGAACCGAACCCGCGAACGCTTTGCTCTCATGGGCTTCCTATAATTTCTTTTATCTGGATCTTCCCACAGTCGAAACACATCGCTTACCGTTCCTAGAAAAGTCATAGTTCATCCGACAACAATCAGAATATAATTTAAACACCGATCGAGAAATCGAGCGTATCAGAATTAGGGTATGATAGCTTCTAGGTAGTATTCAAGTTCGCGTATTGCGATTATGTATCGCCGGAATGCGACAAGATAAGAAATACGAGATCACGTGACCGTATAACAGGAAGTCGTAATGATAGGGAGCACAGCATCAATGAAATGGGAAACTACCAATGACTGGAACACTATCGTCATCTCCGACGGTCCCTACGTCACCTTTAGGTCAGCAACCGTGACGTGGCTTTCACCAGCCGTACAGACACAGTCGCCTCCAGCACTCTACAACTTCTTGCTATCGCTGAACCACTTTCGAATTAAAAACCCTCCTGGAAAGGACTATTCAGTGACGTTGTGCAATATCTACTGAAAAAGATTTCGACGATACCATTTTAGACTAGTGGGGAATTTTCTAGACCAAATTCGGAGAATACGATGAGAGGACGCCAATGAAGTTTCTGTTTCTTCCAGGTCAGAAGATTTAAATATCCACAGAGTCGATGTTCATTGTCCGCTACCGATGCACAAATTAGAGTGGTCTATCCTGGCTAACAATCAACTATAATCTATAATATAATAAAATCTAAGTCTAGGATCTTTCAGTACGTCAGGAAAAGAAAGAAGCAAAAGTCTAATTCTCTCCTCAATCCCATTTTCGGACTACTGATAATTTTGGAGATAAAATCCAGAGAGAATATCACGAAGAAAATTCCAGACGATGTTTCAAATTTAAATTCCCCCAAAGCCAAAATTGCCGGCCACCGATAGAAGCAGTCTACTTTTATCAGGTCCTCGTTTAAATTCCCAACCCACACCTAACCTTCTGGTACTTCACTCTGTAACTGAAACACGCTCCCTTATAAAAATGGCAAGATTCGTTTATGATTTAGACTTTGTACAGCTCCCATTGTAATACGTGCTCTATTAAACTCATCTATACAATAATTTCTTATCAAATAATTGTTATTATTCCAATAACTGTGTAAATTAAAAGATCTGGAACAGTCAACAGTTCACTGTCAAGCAAAGTGAAGAGAAGAAGAGAAGTCATAGTACTCCAGTTGCAAGGAGCGAAGCAGTATAGGAATAGCGAATCGACAGGAATACATCCTGGGAAACGGCGATACCGAACGAACTCCGCGTTCCATCGAAAATTCCGTTCGTCGATTCTCAGGGCGCACACAGGTATTCGTGGCTGTGGCGGTGCACGTGCGCGTGAGCACCCTATCAGGGAACTAAGAGGGGAAGGTTATCGACGGCGCCTCGGACAGTGAAGCGAGCGAGATAGAAAGAGAAAGAGGGGCGAGAGAGAGAGAGAGAAGGTTGAAAAAAGAAAGAAAACCGAAGGAGATAGTTCAGCCAGGTAAGAGAGACTGTGTATAATAGGTGTAGTCGGCGAGTTCGCGGTTGCAGTGGTGTGCGGTCCGGTGTGCAGTGGTATAGACCGCGTGCCGGGATACGCCGGTGACCGGTGGTGGGGAGGAAACGTGAATGATCCATAGAAGTTGTGTCCTCTGTGTGGTACGGGGCCGGGTGGTTGTGTTGGTCTATGGAGAGTAATGTACCGATGGAAGGGAACGGGATGGTAGTGGAACGGTGGGAAACGTGAAAGAGATGGTAGGGATACGCGGCCGGGTTGAGCGGTGGGGTGCGGGTAAAGGTTCGGCTTCGGAAATGGCCGCGGGAAAGTAGAGAGCGTTACGTCGTCCGGCAGGCAGGCAGGCAAGCAGGCGAGCCGAAGTTTTTGGTGTGCAGCGCGCTCGTTAACCCGGCGCTTCGGGCGTGCGATTCACCAGGGAACAGAGTGGGACAGAGTTGGACGGAGGGACACCAACACGGGACACGTACCGCCTGCGATGTTTTGAGTGAAAAGCCGAGGCTCTTTCGGGACCGATTCCGTAGGAAATCTATCTGGCCGGGTCGACGGGTCGACGGAGTCGGTGTCCGGGTGGACGGACAGCCAGTGGCTGGGAAGAGTGCGGCGGCGGTGCACGAGGATGGCCGGCGACGACGATGCACCACCGAACAATGAGATCCTCGGTGCGGACGGAGAGGGGCAGGGTGCGTCAGCGCGGGGGGAACCGCATTCCAGAGTGGGCGGCATCCTGGAATGCGATCCCCCCGGTAACAGGAATTCGCCGAGCGAGCGAGCCTGCAACGAGCACGACGACGGAAGCGGTGAAACCGTGATTGCCAACGACGATTGTAACAACACCGCCGAAGCCGTTGGAACCACCGTAATTGCCGACGACAACGGCGGCCTGTGCCGATATGCTATCGGCACCGCCAATACCGCTATGTCTTTCATCGAGGTTTGCCAGGTAATAACCGGGATTACCGGTGTTACGTGCTTTAATCTCCGCTGGCTGTCAATGAGTCCTCTCCTAGTCTTCTCTCTCTCTCTCTCCTTTGCTCTTGCTTCAACTTTGCCTTTGCTCTCCGTCTCCTTTCCGCGCGCTTCACCGACCCGCTCTCTCTCCTCGTCGCGCTCACGTGAATCCTCCAACCGCTTACCCGATGTCAAGATCGATGGACAACCAATTTCGGAAAATGATCGTTTCCTCTCGAATTCATTGCCCGTCGCTATGCCGGTCTCGCGCGTCGAGACCAACGATCGGGATACCATGTCTGGGAACCGGTGTCGCGCGTCAAGCTATTCGGCATTTGAAGTAACGAGAACGAAGCACCGTTAATCGTTCAATTACTACCACGCTTTCTCCTTTGCATTTATTTCAAAGGCTTTTTCGTCCAGAACACTGTTTGCAATGTAGTTAATCTTCTTTTCTTTCTTTTCAGATCCGACTGCAGCATCTTTTCCCGCAATTAGTTTCGTCCTCCCAGCGGTACAGCCTCTGCGAGGACTCCATCGAGCTGACAGCGGAATGCCTGGGCAACGACGTGATACGATATCTGCTGAAGGAAGATATTTATCTTATATCACGGGACCCGGTCTCGCGTAGCATGAGACACAACGTGCATCAGATGCTGAACAAACACAGTATCTTATTCGCAAGCATGGTGAACCGTTTGAACGTGATGCCGGACACGGCGTACGAGGCGTTTATGGGAGTCGCGGACGAGCTGTTTTTGCACGGCGGCGTTACATGGCCGAGAATCGTCTGTCTGTACGCGTTTATGGGAAGACTCGCGCTCTGGGCTCGCGATAGGCGAATGCACACCTTGAGGAAAAAATTGCCGCTCTATGTCTCCAGATTTATCGGCGAGAAAGTCGCGCATTTTATCAAAGGATACGGAGGATGGGTACGTGCAATCTATCACGCTGATTCCGTGGTTTGCGTCGTTTGTAGAACTTGCAGATTATACGTTTATTTGTACAACGTTACATATTGTTATTCCTGGGAACTTACTTATGATTGATGTCTCGATTCTTAGGATTTGCCTAATCATTTCGACGTTGGTACTTTGAGCGAATGTTAATCGCGTAGAGATTAAATTAAACGACGATCGATCATCTCTTATCTACGTCTTGATATAATTTTTTCGTGTCTGATGTTTATATATTTTCGCAGGACCAGCTGTGTATAGAATATCCTGTGGCGGAAGAGATTAGCGGAGCTATATGGAGGAGTCTTCTGATGACTGGTGCAACCCTTGGTTTGGTTGCAACTATTTTAACTATAACTTCCTGATATACCCTTACAAATCAAGTCTCACAGGGTATGTTCTCCGCAAGACCTTTTAGCGTACTTATATTCTACCAAAATGCGCTGAGAAACAATTTCCAAGAGTTCGTAAAACACTCTCACATCGGCAATGAATATGGAATTGTGTGATTGGAAAACTGAATGTGTATTATGTCTTTGTAACGGATGCAGGATATGGATTTATGTTCTTCTTGTAGCACACACGATCGTCATATCAATGTCACTTCGTTTAGAAACGTCCTACTTTTTATGTAACTACAACAACAAATATGTAGCATAAGAGAAGGATAACTATACAAGTTCCCTATTATATTCATATTTCGTACTAATTGCAGCTCGACGGAGTAGTTAAATTAGTATACAGAAATCTTATTTAATGTTTAATCTAGCCATGTCATATCAAAATAATGTCATACGATACTCAAAATTTACCTTCCGGATACAATTTATACCGAACAGGATTCTCAAAATTTTATTGAATTTAGGTAGAAGCAATCTAAATATATATTTATTTATAATTTATTTTAGGTAGAAAATATATTAAATAATAAATTCCTCTCGTCAATCAAAGACCATCAAAATGGATGTGTAGAATTTACAAAAAGTGATTGATGTAATAGTGCTCGTTAAATATATATGATAACACCGTAAAAGAAAACAGTGAACATTATATATGTGGTAGCTTCTAATAACATTACAAAATTTTTATATAAGCATTTGAAAATAATAAACACTTCTGCAAAATATCAATTTTTTCTTTTTCTATGTGTGTCAGTTCTTCTATAAACCTGTAATAAAATAAATGTCATCTGCAAAATCAAATACAATAGTTTCATGTGTGATGCGTTTATTCGATCATTTAAACATTTTACGTTAATAAAATATTTAGATGTCTTTCTTTCACGTTTATAAATGAAGCTCTTTCATGACCATAGGATAGAGTAGATGATTCAATTCGAGTAGCTGATTCTTATGAGAAATGTTCAGTCAATTTCATTAAAGATAATTAATACATTCATTTACGCTTAATAATCACGTTTCGTATAGTATTACTCGGTAATCTACATGGAGTAATATCGGTTTTATACTCTAAAATACAGTGGGTGTGCAAAGTATTCGTACACCTTTTAAAAACTAATAACTTTTTTATGATTGTACCAAACGACCTGATTTTTTATAATCAATTAGAAGCATTGGTTTACGAAATGATATGCGAAAAAGATTTTCCAAGTAATTGTAATTTACAAGGTTAAATGCAAAAATTAAAAAAGGCAATTTTTAAAACTTTTCTCTTTGGGCCCTTAATAAAAATTTAAAATATATATTTTGTAGATCTATGTTAGTTATAGACGTACTGAAAATTTCATCGAAATCGGTTGACGCAGGAAAAAACGACACGCATCGAATGATGAACGATTCTGTTTATTTTAAGCAGAAACTGATCAAAAGTCGTGTAAAACTTCGATTTTCACCATTTTTAACCGCTCGTAGCTCGTATGTATATGTTAATCGATTTCGATGGAAGGGCCCAAATAAAAAAGTTTTAAAAATTGCCTTTTTTATTTCTGCATGTAACCTTGTAAATTATAATTTTTGGAAAATTTGTCTAGCATATCAATTCGTAAACCAATGCTTCTAATTGATTATAAAAAATCGGGTCATTTGGTACGATTATAAAAAAGTTATTAGTTTTTAAAAGGTGTACGTACACTTTGTACACCCACTGTATGTAATGAAAAACGTCAGGCTCTAATATCTATCTGAGAATAGTAAAAAAAACAATAAGTAAACATAAAACAAAGATCATTGCCAATAGATAATAGACAATCTTAATAGTAATAATATAATGTCTTGTAAAAAGAACAAACAGAGTATAGTTCGGGATATAAGATCTTATTCCTAAACAAATTAATTTCAAGAAGGTATTTTCGTTAAAAAAAAAGAAAAAACTAATATTTTTTACCGCTAGAGTTATTAAAAATATATTTTTTAGATATTGATATATATAGTTTTATTTGAAATAGTATACTTGTTCAAACATAAATACAGTCTACGTGTACTACTCAAAATATATTCCATTTATTGATTGATACCAGAGAATGCATGTATTCTAAAACCAAAATCTTTCTATTTTTAATGTACATGGATATTAGCGAGTGTATACCATATTATATGACTGTTTTACCTTCTGAACAAATAAGACAATATTATTTCAAGTACTAACGTGCAGCATTAATTTTTTTGGTTGCGGAATTGAACGGATCGTTTAAACTAATTATATTTTACGTAGCTTTCGCGTACATATTGCCAATAACCGATCATCGACACGTACCACGATCGTGTGACTAGAGAACACTTTCTCTCTAGCGATAAGCGGCTCCTACACGGTCAATCAGGAATATGACAGTCTGATTGAACAGTCAGACTGTCAATCCTGACTTCAATCAAAATAAATTCATATAAATTTGCTCCGTGAGATGTCGGTAACAATTTCTGATGATTATAAAAATTATTTTCGAATGGACGAAAACCTATCGAAGACTGTTAAATAGTTTCTCCTCCACTTCCCGTGATTGAAGCTCGGATTTCGGATTTCCAAATATCTGGAAATCCGTCAGTATTAACCTTTCACGATCAATCCGAATGGCAATCTTCGACGTGACTGTCATTCCGATTGACCGTGTAGGGTCCGCTATAGAGATCGTTACTGTCGAATATCATATTCTTGATATCTCGTTGACAGATTCCAGCACTATTTCTGTTTACGTTCCGCGGATATGTTTAACAATTTGAAAAGTTTCAGCTTGACTATTGAAAAGTCATCGCATGCTTCCTAACAAATATATGATGATTTTTAAGAAGAAGTAATCATTACACAAATTACATAAAAATCCTTCCTTTAAATATATCTATGCTCGAATGTACAGGGTGCCCACCCGATTTCAACATCTTGATTTTCTCGCTATTGTTACTCGTAGCAAAAAATGTTTCAGCAGAGGGTTGAAACATTTTTTGCTGCGAGAAACAATAGCGAGAAAATCAAGATGTCGAAATCGGGTGGGACATCTTGTATAAAAAAAAAAGAAAACAGAATTCCTTGATATCTATATATGTATAATTTTACGCGTTACATGAATATACAATAAACTAGAGAATAATTTCCTTCGAATATATATCTAACAGTTCTCTTAATTCTACTCAAATTTCGTGACTGTACAGAAAACAACTGCATTTTACGTTTCTCTTTTATTTCCTAACGTGGATAATAGTAAGAATCAACAATTTTTCCATTTTTTCTTTAATAAACCTTCAAATGTTTCTACTTTAGTTTTGCTAATATTGATATTACAACTATATATATATATGTATATATATATATAAGTATGTATTATGCATTTATGTGTGAATATATAACTATATAACTGTACAAACGGAACCGTTATTTCGTTCCCCACTTATACAACAATAAGCGATCATTGTGTCATGGTCATTAACCGTAAATTAATTTGGTTAATGGTACATATCGTCAGCACTATAAGAATATTATTTAATCAAACAAATTTGAACGAAAACGATCGTTTGCAGACTCTTTCAAATTTTAAAGAAATTGAAACTACAACATGTATGATGCGCATATTAGAAATTAGCCATTTGAAAAAGAAAGAGATATATATGTATAGTATTAATAAATAAGAAGTTTTATCAAAAGAAAAATAATTGAAATTACAAATTCTAAAAAACATTGGACCCTTCACGTCATGGAAGCATAATTCCAATAATTTGTCCGAGCGTAACAACGAGAAACAGAATTAAAATCTAGCTCCAACTCAATGTAAAAGTTACTTATGATATTGACGATATCATCACTTGAACTCAGTTTCCATAAAAATTGGCAATTATAGCCTGGACGTATAGTAGTCCAAAATAGAATGAACATGATCGAATTGTCACCCGAATCTTATTTGCACCAATATTCTCTTATGTTCAATTACCCCTTCATAAATCGAATGCGCAGATCTGAGATTAAGAGACAGATCAAGATATTCTAGTCCTGTAAGTAACCTTTTCATGTACTGCTTAACAAATTCTCGAAGAGTTTCCTGTTCTCTCATATTTACTTAATTACTTTTCTAGAGAATCTTATAGTAATCTGAAAAGGTACATATTTAGTTATGCTACAGCGATAAAATATATCAACACTTTGGGAACGGACCGTTCCCTGCGGAACAGTTTCGGTAGATCGGCAGATTCACAGAAGGTAATTAAAATCTCAAGAGAGATCTGCATCATGGTGCCACGCGTTGAGCCCAAGTTTAGGCGTTCAAGACACCAAAAAACAAACGCAGCGACATCAATCAATGCTGACTTTTAAAATTTAATTTGCGACTTTCCTTATCTCAAGGCTCGGTACGAGCTGTCAACGTCGTCCCCAAGGTGTTAAGCGAATTTCAGAGAAACTCTCTTTCAGTACTAAATCGTACTGTTTCGATTTGTTTCACATCTCCATGCTTTTTTCTTTTAACAACTGACGTGTGTATAAAATCGACTGAATACTCGAGAATACCATTGCAACCCATATTTATGAAGGATCAAGACATTACGACTGTATATAGCACACAACTAGCGCAAATCGGAGCCCGTAATCAATATAAAAGAATTTTACATGTAGCGATTTTTAATAAATTCAAAATTCATAACGATATATGTGTTGCCATAGATCATGTTGTGTTTAAAGTATATGTAACACGTAAATCACTTGGTGACATGTTCGATTTTCTTGTCTCTTTATCAGCTTTCTTGATTTATCACAGCTGGGGCAACAGTAACAAGATAAAGAACTTGTTGTGCATCCCCGAAACACAAAATTGGTACAGTTCTCTATTCCACATAATCCCACCAATCCTTTTCGTATCCTTCGTGTACATGTTCTAAAAGCACTTTCCTCCGACTATCGCAGTATCTTAAAACATAAACCACAGTACTCTATA
The DNA here is from genome assembly GCF_051020765.1 of Lasioglossum baleicum. Taxonomy (NCBI): domain Eukaryota; kingdom Metazoa; phylum Arthropoda; class Insecta; order Hymenoptera; family Halictidae; genus Lasioglossum; species Lasioglossum baleicum. Next base: position 20,631,451 of record NC_134931.1, read on the forward strand.
TATTTGCTCTTGTTTTTATAGCGTTACATGTACAAACTACTTGCATTGCTCTTCTCGAGTGGCTTACCTATATTTATCTTGAACTTTTTGTTTAATGTCAGCAAGGTTTTCACTTGTAATATCTCTTTCCAGATATTCCGAGAGCCGTTCTGTCGTTCCCTCTAGATCTTTCTGGTTGTCTTCGAAAATCACAGACTGGTTATTTTTTCTCAAATAGTAAGCGAAAACGTAAGTATACATAAGAGTCTGTCGACAGGAACACAAAATATCTACAGCTTTCTTCAGGAATTGTACCTAAAAATATGAACGGAAAATTGAATGTTAACGGTGCACACGCATAACACGAGTCTACTCCCGCTTAATTGTATCGGTTCTACCTCGATCCAGGACATATTGTGCTGTTGCATTTCTTCCATTTTCTCTTTCACACTCGCGTAAAGTTTACTTTCAAATTTCAGTGACTGCATATGATTCATGTATCTATTACAATAAAATAAGTATCGTTGCAGGGCAGATCTTTTTTTCTCTTGAGCATCTCTGGCAGCTTTCGCTTCCTCCTCGTCGTAACGATTACAATTATACCAACTGGAACCGTGTGGCTCCCAAGGTCCGAGACACACCCAACAAAAGTCAGTTTTGCAATTCTGATTTTTGCACACCATATGATTACATCCGCCATCTTTCTCGATAGTAACATTACACTTGGGGCATTCTTTTGTATTCGCGGCGATCCAATTTGATGTTTCCGAATCGTCGTCGCATTTCTTTATCCATTTACGTAGCAAATGACATTTCACTGGATCGTGCCAGTTCTCGCCGCAATGGAAACAGAATGTATGTCCGCATTTACAAGTTACAGGTCTAGCTTCAATGTACTGTACTTTTATAGCATTATTACAATCTGGAGATGGACACCACCTTAGTAGCCTATTACACTGTGAAGCCAAACGACAATTAATGTATTTCGAATGTATTTCTCTCACTCAGATAAATGCAAACCGATAGATAATATGGAATAAAACGATAGTTACTTCAACAAAACTATTGGTTATTAAATGCTGATATTTCAGCTTGACTTTAGAGTCTTTTACAAGTCTCATAACGCTGGCATCATCAACTAAAATGTCGCAAGCATGTGCTGCGCAAGCAATTGTTTGACCAACACCTTCTTCCATAATCTTGGTTGTAAGATATTCTCCCCAACAACCAGTACAAAAACGATGTCCACATTCAAGCCCAGTCATCATCTGGTAGAAATTTGAAAAATGACATTACACTTTGAAGATATTTTTAGGCTTATCGATAAACTGCAGATCTTTATGTATTTACGACAGTTGCAAATTTATAAAATACAAGAAAGCAGTTGGATTATTAACATATAACGATACTCTCTGTTTAGCTTCTCTACAATGAATCTTGTTTAGAAAATCAACTATGAAAATGGAAAACAGCATAAAGATCTGTAGTCTACGTATTATATTATATCGCACATACTGCAGATGGTTGAACCATGAAGCAGATTCCGCATTCTTCTGTACCATTTGTCATCACTTTTGTCGACTAAAGAGAAAGTCATGCGGTATTACGATTATCTGAAATGCGTAGAAAGAAAAAGGAACACTGAAACTTACCAGAGCACTCTGGGACGATTGACTTCTATTTATTAATGGACCCTTCCTAAATGGATTGATAACGCGTGCTTCCGTAAATAATTTCTCTTGATCTCCGTCGTAAAAACGTTCCATTAATTTCTCTTTATCCCATTTAAAGTGATTTAACAAAATACGTGTTGTTGTCGCCGGTATCTGCAATGAAAATTATGTAATCCACAAATTGTGATTGTATTTATAAAAGAAAAAAACTATAAACAATTAGAGATTTATCTTATTACTTCGACAACTGTGTTGACTTCTTTTATAGAATCGATCATGTGCTGTACTATCTCTTCCGTCGACAAAACTTCGAAGGGATAATCGTCAACATCTGTTGTTCGTTCTCTCGGATTCTCAGCTTCGATTTCCATAGCAAAATCCACATCGTCTCCGCTGGACTCGTTACCAGAATCAACATCATCGTACGTCTCTTCCTCGGAATCCATTTCGGTATGAATTTATTAAACGATCAAAATTTCAATGTATACTTTTTTCTTATTTTATATAGTTTGCACCTGTACAGAAAACCATGCAAATCGTATGACATTTTTAACAGATATTTTAACAACTATAATCTTTCAGATTCTATATGCTATACTTCGTTCATTGACTAGCTCAATGAAATCGTAAACAAATGTGTATTCTAGTAAAGAGAAAGCAGTATATCGAAACGTGAACATTTCACTTCCAAGATATTTACAAGATAAATCAACTTTTGAATTGGACCAACAGAGGCACTTCCACGAACGCGAGAACCGTTTCGTTGCTCCAGGGACGAATGCGCGGAAAATTAAAGTATCACAAGGAAATGCATCACACCTGTACACGCGAAATATTGTTGTAGCGGAACAAGGTGAAAACAGCTTATGTTTCAGCACATGACGTCATCGTCAGCTACTTTCCGAATAAAGCCAGAAGCTTTATCGTCCGTTTTTCCTTTAGCTTCTGCCGACAGTATCGCGTTAAATCTACTGTCACTACACTCTGCGAATCTTCCACTAACATAGACGGTAAAAAAATTTTTCCGATAATCCTACAATGCCCGTAAGCAAGAATAAAATCAGCTGCCAAAACATCAGAGTTGAACTCCGGTAGCTGATACATGCAATGCTATTTCCACGGGGGAGCGATGAATGAGCTACCGTGGCTCTAGTCAATCGGGAGTCTGCCGTGTACAATATTTCTCCGATATAAGCTCGAGATTACTATAAACTTTAAACGAGAAACCTTTAATTTCTTTCAAAAATAAGAAAAACCGATTACGAACGTAACGTTACAATGGGGAATATTAATTATTTACTATGGGTCAACGTAACAATGATAATCACGAGCTTATAGCATGAAAGTAAACTAAACCTATAGCGAGGCAATACTATTACACGTAATGGCGTCTCGTGTGTTTATCGAACTATATACTATTTCGTATTCCTCGATTTTTGTGAAGCCATTTTTGCAACGGTTCGCTAACATTGTAACAAATATTCTAAGTCGTACTAATAAATTATCAATAAATTCTTTGTAGACGTATATATATATTATATATTTACACTCATTTACTCTGTATACATATATACGCAGTGTATATATTTACACAGAGCAAATGTGTGTAAATATATATATGTATATACATATGCGTGTGTATGTGTGTTATTCTGTGTGTTTTTTGTATACTAGAAATATAATGTACATGTAGAAATTGTGTTATTTGGTAGTGAGTAAATCTTGTACATTGTGTAATAATAAAACTCGAGTAAATTTAGTTTAACTGACAATTTCTTCGACAAACACGAAAAAAACACTAAATACACTTAACGCGATATCTTGGCATTTGATCGATGTCGGAACACTTAGAAAATGTACAAGATGTATTACCATGCACGATAATGTTCTCAGCCATCGCACCCAATCAAGTTATCGAATTAGCAGGCTAATCAGATAAAAACCATAAATTAATCGAAAATGCACTGTTTGCCATGAACGAATGGACGAGCTTATAGCTCGAACACTACAGTCACGTCCACTATCATAACTTCTCTTCGATTAACTTGGAAAATGTTACTTTCTTATTCTCACTGGTCGAAGCCAAGGCTAACTGATGAGTGAACTGGAACGGATACAGAATTTCGTGTGATATTAGCCGAGAAATAGAGATTCAATTAGTGACACGACAACGCGAAACGTCTCGTCACCAAGTGGCGTTTTCACTGACTCGAGTCAACTACTTGAAGTTTGCTTCGTCGCGGCGCACAGCTGACGCACATGAGCGTCTCCACGAAGGGCACAATTTTGACATAACTATTTCAAGCGTCTTACGGTATTGTCCCCAGTGTGTCGTGTCCCAATTTAAACATACACGCGGCGGAAACTGATTTGCAAATCGAATAAGAATCTCAGAGGTGTAACGAGATACGTTGAAAATATAAAATAAAATTCTATTACCTGAAAATTACGTGTTTGGTGATGGTGATACCTATTTCGATGGTTTAACGCAGATTATATGTTTAAGACGCATTATGTAATCTAATTCAGAAAGAGTGCAATTCCCGTAAAGATATTCAATTTGTATTTCATGTTATAATAGAGAATGTATGTAAAGACGTCAGGATTATTTACGATTCGAGGCGATCTATTTACGTGTATATAGAAGTTTAAGTAGCTACGCCAATGTGTATACGACAACGATAAACGGAGTGGCTCACGGCGCTCCGTAAAGTGAACTTAACCCCACTGTATATCGTAATACATTCGGGAACAGACATAGATGTGAATCACTCAGTTATCGGGCGAGATGAGTTTGCCCAGTGTGAGTGATTATTCTTTGCTAGAAAAACTCGGCTCGGGGAGTTATGCGACCGTCTACAAAGCGATCAAAAAGGTATGTACATTTTGAGGTTCAGAACGAACAAGCAATCGAAACATATGATGACAGTGACGTAACTAATTCGGCGGGAGCCACAATTTTACTTCTCGAATCGCGATTTCCGTGCATACTTTATCGTAAGATAACATAGTTCGAGCATTTTCTGCGTCTTATTGTGTCGGTGAAAGACAAAGATAATACAAATTCGTGGTTTTTACATTGATCGCGACTTTATTCCGTAGAAAGGCACTGCAGTGCAGTAACAATTGTTACTTGACGTCGAATATATGTATCTCGCTGACGATCTAATTAATTAATAATGTCACTGGATAATTCAATCAATTAATAATGCTGCTCACTGTAATGTACGAATTTGACAGTTTTCAACTATTCGTCTACCATAATGATTAAGCGCAGATTCGAATTTAATGAAAGATCGTTATCGCGAATTTGAATGTAATATTAAATTCTCGCTATTAAAAAGTATCAGATGAGAGCAATACAAAACTTTAGCAAATAAAAATACATACACAAATTAAAGATCAACCTTACTCCAATTTGTTCTGCAATGCATTATTTATGAGATTATTTATATTTAGTCACGGCGAAAATAAGTTTTGACGATAACGAAGATATTCAGTATTTAATGGTTTACAAATGCATACATATTTATACAAAGTTACAACTTTTAACTTTAAAAACTAAAAAAAAAAAATCATTGACTCATTTGAAGAGAATCAGTATTTTTTGCCATTTAATTGCCATTTACACTGTATTCATTAGGGACTCTGTTAATTACACTTAATTTATCACCATCGTCGCCATAGTTTAACTATACATATGACACTGACATTATCCATAAGAAACAGATACATTTATTAACTCGTAGTTCTTGAAAATTTGTTTAAAATTCGTATCTATAATGACAAGATGGAATCTCGCACGTTTTCATTGAAATATTGTCAACGAGTCGAAATATTTTAACGTTAGGACATTTTTAATGTCTGCATAAAAATTCGAAGAGACTTTATCCCATCGAATTTGAGTTTGCCGTACGATATACAATATACACTACTGTGCAAAAGAAAAGACACAATACAATACAATTTCTACATTACTACATATTGTTTGTCATTATATCTTATAATTATACTGGGTGCTTCTTTCTTTTGCACAGTGGTGTATACAGATTACAAATAAATTTATTGGCAGTATTATTGAGACGAAAATTTGAATACGCTTAAAAATATAATTTTCAAGAACATTGCAACTGCTCGAGACTCACCGGGTGTGTTCACAACAGCTGGACGCGTCTCGCACCCATCGCTACCTGAACGATAATATAATACTGGTCAAAGTTTATGCGAATACACTAACCTTTGCGCTACTTTTTATTTTCTGTCATAACGCAGAGCAGAAATATATCGGTTGGTCCCGCGTGTCGCGGATTCCAGTGTGACTTTTAATGTATTCGAATCAGACTGCGGTCTCTGTCAGTCGAGTGGCTCCGTTTATTTGAGAGGTGGCCAGAAAAGATGGTTGCATTGAAGCTTGAAAGAAGTAAGTTATCTCAAGGCGATATAACGTAATCCTATTGTTGGTCGTTTGTAGGATGGATGCCGAGAGGTAGTCGCAATCAAATGTGTAGACAAGTCGTCGCTGTCCAAGTCAGCTATCGATAATCTCGTCACGGAGATCAATCTTCTAAAAATTCTGAACCACGAGCATATCGTAGAGATGAGGGACTTTTTCTGGGACGACGGGTTAGTAGAGCCCCAAAAATCACTAAACGCACCAACTAAAATATAAGGACGGTCTACCGGGACGCTAAAACAAATTAATTTCGAGTCGGTAAAGTAAACCGTATACAGTCGCTTTTCGGTCAAAATCATATGGGACTTTTTAGACTTCCGCTGTTATCGACACGCTCGAGTCAAATAGAATCGTGATCAGTCCCGCACTCTAGCGTAGTCGATCGTCTCCTGTTCCGAGCCGCGCGTAAAGACAACTCTATCACTTAGCGTAACTTAGGCATATATACATCGTAATGGAGTACTGCGACGCCGGCGACTTATCGAGTTTTATAAAGAAGAGGCACAAGCTACCCGAAAAAATTTGCCGGGGGTTTCTGCAACAGCTCGCGCTGGCGCTGAGATATTTACGCAATCACGATGTCTCCCACATGGACCTGAAGCCGCAGAACCTACTCTTAACGAGAAAGCCGCAATTGGTGTTAAAAGTCGGAGGTTCGTGCCCGCCAAAAACCATTTTTCTTTCCCGTTGGCAGCAGTCCCCACCGCCATGGACTCGATCTTTTCATTTCAGACTTCGGTCTCGCTCAATACCTCTCCAATTCCGAGCAAAAATTCGCCGTTCGAGGCTCCCCCCTTTATATGGCGCCGGAAATATTATTGAAACGGAAGTACGATGCCCGTGTCGACCTCTGGAGTGTCGGCGTGATCATGTATGAGTGCCTTTTCGGCAAAGCACCTTACTCCAGCGGTAGTGTCCAAGAATTGGCAGAGAAAATCAAGGACACTCGACCTATAGAGGTGATTACCGTTGTTCATCTCGATTGTCAGACCAAAAACAAAATATCCCCGTGCACACAGCTATGTATAGACACATGTACAAGTTAGTTCGCACACCTGTTAACGGTGGCACTCTGTCTACCATCTGCCATACTACTATTTACATATGTATGTAGTATGTACACTATTCGCAGGGTGTTCCGACGTTACTACGTTCATTGCGATACGGGCCACGATACGCACACTCGCCCCAGGCCAAATAGTCATGTCTCATTGAACTTTCATTGCATGTTTGGATGTTTGTCATTTATGTTTTTTGCTGAGAAAACTGCTACCGCGCACGTATGAAAGTTTAATGCGAGGCTCTGTTAACCTCCCGTCGAGTATGGAACTCCGGGAAAAGAAATACGGTGGTTAACTTGTTCAATAACTACCATTTGTCCATACAATAACGTTTGGTAATAGAAGAAAATATGCTAGACATCGTCGTAACATTCGAATCGCTTTGTTGAAAAGTTCCAGAGAAATTTACAATTATAAAGACTGCAGTGATAAGTAGATATGTGAATTACAAAACTTACTGTTACATCACTTGCGAATTATTGAAACAATATACTTTATTCCATTTTTGTTTCTGACAGAATGGGTTTAAGACTTTCGTTATAATTCAAGACTTGTGCTTGTGTACATACATGTAAATTAAATAATATATAGTATAATTTTATCGAATTTTCGTTTGAATTATTTAATCGAATACAACTTTTAATACACAGCACGTGTTTCTGTGCAGTACCAGTTTCTTTCGGTTAATTTGTAATTGCAACTTTTTAACGAAACGTTTCGTGAACCATGACATTCACGAATTACGTGTTTGCAACATTTTTTTAAACTTCTGGTCACGACCCACAGTGACACAATTCAACCGCTTAACTTCGGAACACCCTGTCTAAATATAGAAATGTATATACGTAAAGGCAGTTGCGCAATTAACTATAATTATAACTTATACGTAACTTATATATTTGTGTTGTTATACATGTTGTATATATTCGTGTGAAATGAGTGTATGTATAAGTAGTCTGCACTTACCGCGCGTAACTAATTTGTGTACGTGTGCACAGTATGCAAACAGAGCGGAACATCTTAACTGTAATTTTTCTTTTAAATCAAAGGTAGATAGACCGTATTGCGTTGTCGAAACAATAAAATCACACTTACTTAGATTTTTGCGCGATTTTCATTATTATGCATGCGCGAATAAATAATTCAGAATTTCTCACTAAAGCATGTTTGTAATCTCGGTAATTGTACAGTGAAAGAACGGAAACTCGTACTGTCGCATTTTTTCGAATCCAGTAGCGTTAATGACGGACGTAAATTATGTAAAATTATTAAATAAAGTAATTTCCTGATCTATATACGCTGTAGCCCACAAAAGTTTTCGTACGCCCTTTAAAACAGAATATCTTTTTTATAATTGTACCAAACAACCTGATGTTCTGTAAGCGATTAGAAGGAACTACAAGGTTACATGCAGAAATGAAAAAGGAATTTTTTAACAATTTTTTATTTCGGCCCTTTATGAAAATTTAAAATGTATGTTTCGAATTGCGAATTTCTAGTCACAACACCGCGGTAATCGAAAAAAAACTGTCAACGTCAGCTTCACTTTTGATCAACTTTGACGCGCTTTTTCGGTTTCGGCTCAATTAGAAGGCGCCATGCACACTGGGCCAAACCGACGAAATCTGTGTAAAAATCAAAGAACTTTCGATAGGAATGAGATAGAGCGATGAAATTTTTTTTTTAAATGAAAGCTGAAACTTTGCAGAATATGGGAAAAATAGGGAGATTATGGTACGAATGTTTTTTAACCTTGAGAAAATTCGTTAAACATGTAGAATCTCAAGAAGTCGATTTTTCAATATCCTGAGGTCGTAGAAAAATTTTTGAGACCAGATTTGAAATCGGCGTGAGGAAATCTACGGGAAATGAAGTACAGTATGTTCAAAAAAAATTTTTCCGCGCGTGGTATTGGAAAAACCACAATTTTCTCGAAATTGTGCAAGTTTAACGAATTTTCTCAACGTTAAAAAAACGTTCGTACCACAATCTCCATAATTATCCCATATTCTGCAAAGTTTCAGCTTTTATTTTTAAAAAATTTCATCGCTCTATCTCATTTCTATGGGAAGTTCTTTGATTTTGACACAGATCTCGTCGGTTTGGCCCAGTGTGCGCCATTCCGAAGCTTGTTGACTGGTTTGCATGTGAAACTCGTAAGCCCATGTCTCATCACAAGTCACAATGCGTTTTATGAATGTGGGGTCGGAATTGACTCGTTCTAACATGTCTTCGCGATTGAGTTTTCTGCAGAAAATTCGCAAAAATCGCAAAACACACTTGAGATGAACTGACAAAATGGCACACTGTAAACAAACTAAGTGACAAGTGACGCTCAAACTCCGCGCGAGTATAGAAGACAGTTGTGTCAACTTAGCGACAAAACGAATTTCAACAGTCCTTTTATGTGGGCTTTTTAAACGATCGATTCCCGGTACTTTCTTGACAGAGTGTATCGCGAAAACGCTGAAATTTCAAAAAATATTACGAACATTTAGATGTTCTGCCATGTTTCGAGAGAGACGTTTATGTGTGAATGCTCGATATGTATGAATGCCTTCGAAATGTCGCTTGTATCGTGTTAACAATAAAACTCGTTTGTTCCCGATAATTTTTTTCTGAAGCTTTTACCGACATGTTCGTGACACTTTTCTGATTAAAATGAGACCAAACACGACACAATTCGGAGTCTTTATGAACAATTTTTCTTACATTCAATCATTCAATATTTCTGTTTTTTCAAAATTACTATAACACATTTAATTTACAGACGCGATTCAAATAAATCTTGAAAAAGATCCAAACTGGGATCGAAACGTTGATTTTGTTTGACAATTAGCAAAGTTGCTTTATAATTCGTAATAAACGATGGAACCGTTGCGCCGAAAACATTTCAAAATTTATTATCAGCAAATACGGTCGATAGAAGAAACATATTTACAATTTGGATCATATGTACCTGTTTAATTCACGACACAGTAGAGCCTCGGTTATCCGAACTGAATCGGTAGAACATGATAACAAAAAAATTGCCAATTTAAAGTGCCGATCTTCACTGTTCGTATGTGAAACACGTTTTCGAACAATGAAAAATATCATCGGTTCGGATAATCGAGGTTTCACACAATTAAACGGGTGAATGGTAAATATGATCCGAATTGTATCGTGATTGGTGTCATTTTAATCAGGAAAACGTCACGCATATGTTGCGGTGAAGTTTTATAAAGAAATGATCTGGATTTTAAGTTCTGTTCTATTCGTTAACGTTGACGTTTGTGGGTTAGTTGCCAAAAGGATGCCACGTGTCGCGCGGGTGCAAGGATTTATTGCTGTCCTTGCTTAAACACGATCCTGACCAGAGGATAACGTTCGATGATTTCTTTGCCCATGACTATTTGGATTTGGCGCACGCGCCGACAAAGGAGAATTACGAGAAGGCAGTGGAGTTGATCCAGCAGGCGGTAAAAATGGACACGGAGAAGAATTCAAAGGAAGCGTTTTATCTTTACTGCGAAGCGCTTAGATACTTCATTCCTGTTTTAACAAGTAAGAGATGATCGATCCCGCTATAAATAAATTCTAGGCGGTTGTAAACAAAAGCATAGTGGACCAATGGCTTAAAAATACACGGTATTTTATCAGATGAGACTGAACTAAAACGGAAAGAGATTTTAAGGTCACACGTAAATAATTACATTAAGAGGGCTGAAATACTAAAAGCTTCGTGTATCGAGGGTGGTAGCGACAAGGACAAAGCGAACCCCTCGATGATCCAGAGTGTGGCATCCTCGAACGAACGATCATCGTTAATGTATCCTGAACTATGTTCGTATCAAACTTTTACTAACCCCTTTGTTAACGCTTAATATCTGGTGGCGGTAAATATGCATAAAACAATATTTCTTCTGGCTCGCGATGTTGCTTAACGGACGAATAATTCTCTGCTCGAGCTTTAAATGATTTCGAAATTAATTAAAGATCCGATATAAGATAGCCATGTCACTGTAATTAAGAGTAACAAAGTTTTAAACGCGTTCTCTTTTTCCATCGATTGTTATTATGTTACGAGGACGGCAGAATTTTCCGATAGAATTTCAATGAGAATTGAGAGATAAAATTCAAACAAAACGTGATATTTACTGGAATGGAAAGGAGTCTCTACTTGGTCGTGTTCGCTAATAAAAACGAAGTCCCTCTATGGCACGACATGCGATTGAAGAACGTAATTGATGGAACCGGCTTTACAGCGTTTCATCGATATTGTTTGTAACGAAGAAATATTACTTTATGCCCATGCAGCGAAGTTGGAAAATGGATTGCAGTGTTTGGGTCTCGAGCGAAAGGGGTGGACGTGAAATTACATTGTTTGTTGTTGTTGCGTGTGTTTAGGGACACTTAGCAAAAGTACCACCAAAATGCTAGACGGATTGGAGATAGGAGAAGTGGCCGAACAGTATCTTGCCGAAGGAAGCTACGTGCACGCGTTGGAAAGGTTTCAGTCTTGCTTGGGGATTTTGGTACCGCTGCTAAAGAAGGAGCCACCAGGCCGAAGAAGAGATTTATTGTACAAACAGGTGATTAAATATCCTCGTGAGAGGATAGCAATATGTAATTGTCTTCGATTAATTTAGTGTTACATTCACGAAGTCGCTCTTCGACTCTTTAACAGGGTTGACATATGCGAGAGAGAGTCTCGCCAGGTCTCTTACCCTTCCGCTCCTCGCCCAGCTGCGCAGTGAAGCCCGCCTTTGCTTCCCCCACTCTTCCCACTAACGCTGACTTCAAAATTTGATACTCTGTCGATCTATGGTATAAAACAGACAAACAGACAGACAAGAAAGCGAGCTAATAAAAACGTGGTAAAATAGGACATTCCATTTAAAAAACTTAATTTGACTTTGAAATCCCCCTCCCCACCATTCTAATCCTCAAAAAAGTTAGACTATATGATTGTACCCTTCATACCGAACAATTTTTGTAAACAAATTTTTTTCGTAACTTCAGTGCGTCACAAGATATTTCCGTTATCAGATAAACGAAACACCCTGTATAGTATTCGTATATGTATCTCTGAAGCAGAGTTGGGCAAAAATCAACTGATATTTAAAAATGACTAATAGTCTGATTGATTGTTAGTCAAAACTTAAAAAAAGTCAGTTAAAACTTTTTGATTAGTTAGTCATAACTACATGGCACTAGTTAGTCACAACTCTAAGTAATCATTAGTTATTGCTTATTAGTTATGATTAATCATTAGTTAGTTTAAATGATCAGTCATCAATCTTTAGTCATCAGTCACTATTATGCGATTAACATACATTAATATGTACACTTAAACTATATCGAAATTAGCAGTGACCAAACGTGTCATAATCTGTATTTTATTTGTTTATAAACTATAATAGGCTATTTTTTTGTTATTATTATATCTTATTTTAACATTTTTAGTCATTAGTCATAGTGAAATTCTGATTGCGTATTTAGTCATTAGTTATGCCATTATATATAGTCAGTAGTCAATATTCATCCTTAATAAAAATTTAGTCATTATTCATTAGTCATTACGTTCAAATACTTATGTAGTCATTACTCATAGTCACGCTCAAGTATTTACTTAGTCATTAATTATTAGTCACTTTTCGTAGAGCTTATGAAGTTATTAGTCAATAATCATAATTGTGACTAGCGTTTGCCCAACTCTGCTCTGAAGTAGACTGTCTAGAGTCTAGAGTCTAGAGTATCTATCTTATCTTACTAGTAACTCGCTCCGAGCGGGTTAACCCGGTCTCTCTCTCTCTCTCTCTCTTTCTCTCTAGGCCCTAAAACCCGTTCTCTCCGGGATAGTATGGGTTACGGAAACCTTCCTTGGTTAACCCGGGTCGGGTTAGGGTTAGTCCGCGGTTCGCATCCCTGCTTGCAACATAATTCGAAGCTTAGAACTCTTGAAACTCTTGGACGTCTTGAAAGTCTTCATTGTCTTGAAAATCCTGTGAAAGCCTTAAAACTTTGGAAGGTTTGTAAGAATTGAAACTCTTGAAATGTTACATCTATCACGAAACAATGATTACGTCATTTCAGAATTGGGATGAATAAAAGTACGAACGCACCAATATTATAAAAAGTAAATATAACAAGGTTATATCGAGACTTCTAAAATTTTCAAGGCTTCAAGAGTTCCAAGAATTTCTGATTTCGAATAAATATCGAATTGATTCGAAACTCTGTGCTGATTGATTTGTTCGAAAATTTTTGCAAGACAGGGTATTGTATGCCCATCACATATTTTCAATAGTCTTGGACTCAATGTGTTAAACATCTGGAGCGCTTCTACATAGTTCAATACCATCCTCAATAAACGTCTTAGGATTTAGGATCACGGGTAGGTCAAGCGTCGACCGTACCATAAATTGACAATACTGTTGGCAGCGGAAGTTGCTGGCGGTACGATTATTGCTATACCTGCGCTGGCCATTTTTTACAATTGAAAAGAAAATACCGAGTCATACCCCCACGCAGTGCCGTAACGAGGGTATGAAGCGCCTGCGGCAAGTGTCCAACCCAAGCATGAAAATCAATTTTCTCTACAATCTATTAAGTAAACAACATTTCATTAGGACTATAAAAATCATTGTTACATTCCGGAAGTATGTAGTAAAGATTTTCAAATAAAATCAGACGTAACGTTGCAACTTCGTACCCTAACTATGTATTGTTTTGATCGAGTATATAATTTTGTTGTATGTTGTGTGATATTGTTGCATAGGTTCAGCTCTGGATGAAAGAAGCTGAAAGCACCAAAGGACTCCTAGCGACGAAAGACATTGAAGACTCCGTCCAGCGTGGTTCCTATTCGTTCGAGCAATGCATAGTACAGTAATTTTAAATGGGGAGACCCTCTGACCACAAACATCACGTGTTTAATTTTTTATTTATTTAGGATATACAAGGTGTCCCATTTTGAATTACCGGGGCAAACATCTCGAAAAGTATGAATGATATGAAAAAATTTGTCTGGATAGAATTTGTTGATGGAACGGCTTATATGCTAAAAATGCTAAAATTAAGTTGATGCGGTGCGCAAGAATAACACGATATCACAATAAAAAATATTGGTCACAGTTTAAAAATTCAAAGTTGACTTTCACAGGCCTTTACAGTGTCATCTCAAGGTGAAATGCATGAGACATGCATACATCTTCTATTTTAAAAAAAGTATCATATCATTTATATTTTTTTTGATATGTTGAAAAATTTGCCACGTATCTCGAAAATCACCAGGTTTAAGATAGCGTGAAAATGGCCACACGCGTCGATACACAAATTTAAAGAACTCCGCGTTTAATGATATTTTAGAAATTATTAGAAAATTACTATTTCATGAATTTTTCGTGAAATTTTGAATTTGTTGATTTGTATATATTAACACCAAATATTTTCACAGCGAAATACTCACCTATACTAGGTATTACAACTTAACTGGAAATTTATATTTCTAATAGCAGATTTAAATTATTTCTAAATATAATGAGAATTATAGGTACATACCACTATTGGATAGCAAATCTATACGCCCGCCTTCCAAAGAGACGTAGAGGTACATATCAAACATTTTGTCAAACCGATTGAAAAATATCGATAAACATAATGTGATGTTGGGACGCACATTATGTTGTTTTTGTATTTTTGTGTTCACTGGTTTCTTCAAATACGAATCAATCATTGTAATTTTAGATTGGTTTTGATTTTAGATAAATCGAAATAAATTTTTTCGATTGCTCGTAAATAACATTAAAATTAACTTTCGAAAACTTTTTCGATGTGTTAATTCAGATGATAAGGCAGCGCGGTAACAGTGGCCGACGACGCGTCCTACGCATCGCTCTCTTTTTTCGAGCGTGCGAGAAAGAGACCGCAAGATGCGGCTGTGACCGCAGCCTTAGAATTTCAGATAAAAATTTGTCGTGACTGTGACCGGCAGCCTTAGAATTCCAAATCAAAAATTTCTTATCGTCTGAAAGAGTAGTTGTATTAATAGAAATCACATCAATCTTGTATAACATTTTGTAACCTTCGCTACAGAAATATTTACAAAGATTACCTATTTTTGAGCATTTTAAACAGAGGGTCCCCTCAATCGAAAAAGTGTCCTCGTCAGCGCACGTTGCAAATCCAACACGAGTTATTTACAGTTTACATCACGTTGATGTGTGTTTGTGTACATCAAATATATTAACATCACTTTATGAAAAAATAAACACTTTCATATGAAACTTTTGTTGTGCTACCAGGTAACCATAACATTCTTTAAATAGTAGGCATATTTTTTTCAATGATCTACTGACTTGTATGTTGAATTTATAACACTCTAAGATCGTCAAAGTGTCAAAGACATCACAAGATCTGAATCCTGTCTATAAACATGTAAATAAGTATTAGAAGGTCTTGTTTACTCTTCTTATTTATTTAATAGCAGAAAACATGGACTTTGTAAATTTGTATTATTTTTATACACCCTTTTATTGTAAAATGTGTGAACAGTTATTTTTACGATTAAAAAATATTGTAACACTGGAATTTTTAGAATTAAAAAATGCATCACTGGAATTTTCCAATTTAAAAGTGCCTTTTGTTTAATAAATTAATTAATAAATTATAAAATGATAATGTAATAATATTTTCCCACTTCTATTGCTCCAGGACAATGATAAGACTACAATGTGCAAATTTTTAGCGCGCGACTAATTAAATAAGTTATTAGTTGCTAAGACTTTTCGTTAACCTACACGGATCATATACAGTGGCTCACGAAAGTATTCGAACGCCCTTTAAAACAGAATAACTTTTTTATAATCGTAACAAACGACCTGATTTTTTATAATCAATTAGAAGCATTGGTTTATGAAATGATATGCAAAAAAGATTTTCCAAAAAATTATAATTTACAAAGTTACATGCAAAAGTAAAAAAGGCATTTTTTAAACTTTTTTATTGGGGCCCTTAAGGAAAATTTAAAATATATGTTTTGTAGATCTATATGTTAGTTATACACATGTTGAAAATTTCATCGAAATCGGTTGACGCAGGAAAAAACGACACGTATCGAAAGATGTACGATTTTGTGGATTTTAAGCAGTAACTGATCAAAAGTCGTGTAAAACTACGATTTTCAACATTTTTAATCGCTTGTAACTCGTGTGTATGTTAACCGATTTTGACGAAATTTTTGCAGCATGTGTATAACTAACATAGATCTAGAAAACACATATATTTTAAATTTTCTTGAAGGGTCCTATAATAAAAAAAGTTAAAAAAATGACTTTTTTATTTTTGCATGTAACTTTGAAAATTATAATTTTTTGGAAAATCTTTTTTGTGTATCATTTCATAAACCAGTACTTCTAATTGATTATAAAAAACGTGGTAAAAATCACAAGTTGTTTGTTACAATTATAAAAAAGTTATTCTGTTTTAAAGGGCGTTCGAATACTTTCGTGAGCCACTGTATATACATTATACATATCTATATTTCCTCACTATTACAAATGACATGTACACTAGTGATTATAAATTGTATATCTTTCTTGTTTACTATTTTGCATTTTGCAAAAACAGATCTTTCGAAATCAATTTAGCAGTCCGATTTACCACCACTTTGCCGATCACCATGATATTTACTTCAACGACTTTCTCTCACCATTACCAATACAGCCATAAAAGAATTATTAAGAAAGCACACCGAGCAAATAGTTTTTGCCTCTCGGATAGAGAAAGAACAAATCTGTTCGCAAATAATATTTAAAATACACGAATTTTATTTTGAGTAATTCGCGATCGTACAATGTTGCACGCATTCGAAAAATGTTAATCATTTCATAAATGTATTAATTACAGTGTAAGTGTGTAATATTTAAGTCACGCTTAGTTGTTGGTAAATAAAACGTAAAAAGTTCCTGCCCTGTCCTCCTATGTTCCGAGTTGTAAACACTCCACGTCTAATGATAAATAAACAAAAAATGGAAATATTATGTTCGAACTGTATTTGTAAATTATTATGAACATTGTAAATAAATAATTATAGATATAAGTTCCAAGATATTGCAATTTAAACGTATACACTAACGAGAGCATAACGGATTCAACACACTTTAAATTAGAATAACTTTTTTATGAATGGACCAAACGACTTCAATTTCTCTGTAAGGCTAGAAGAATTAGTTTAGTAAATGACGTCTAAAAAATATTTTGAAAAAAATGCATTTGGTCGGAATAGCGAAAAAAAATAGTAAAAATCAAATAAAAAAATCAACGTTTACTATTTTTTTTCGCAATTCCGATCAAATGCATTTTTTCAAAATATTTTTTAGACGTCATTTACAGAGAAATTGAAGTCGCGCGCGCGCGCGCGCGCGTTTGGTCCATCCATGAAAAACTTATTCTGATTTAAAGTGTGTTGAATCATTTATGCTTGTTAGTGTACATATCGATATATCGGAAAAATTTGAACATCTTATATTGGGATTAACAAAACACAACGTTTTAACATATTGTTTCTTTTGAAAAATTTGGCAAATAAACAACCTATACCGCGCCGCGTATCTTTACAACCACAAAATCACAAAAAACCACAAAAAGGACAAAAATCCTTGAAGGGCATCATCCGTTAACTATTTACACTTTGTTTTCATCGTTAATCTCATTGTCAGCTCTTCGGAAGCAGTTTTGCGCACTTTCTTATCTAAATTGTATATTATTCATTTGAGTATTTCCGCGATAGACAAAAAATAATCTAAATACTAACCAAAGTCATTCGTATGTACACCATGTCCTTGTACGGAACACAGCTCTAGCGATTGAGGATAGTTCAGCGCGACCTTGACACTTCCAAAGAAAATACGATTGCAAAATTGATCCGTAAACATAGATGGGTTGAGCAAGAGTACAAGAGAACTCGGAGAAATATTACGTTCGACTTGTGCGGGAATGGTTAAAAAAAAAAAGGAATTTTCTGAAATGAAAGTGGTGAATATCGTTTCGGATGAGAAATTGGGACTGGAACGGAAGACGAGGGCGCGCGCGTCGTGGCGCGTCGCCCTTACAACTTCCGGTAGAGACACGTGACCCAGCTAACGGTCGGTGTTGCCCTGAAGCGTCATGGAAAATTCCCATTCCCGAGCAACAACCCTCCCCCCCTTCTCTATGTACATAGCCCCTGCTCGCCCCCACCCCAGCCGAGTCCCCACTATGGCGTTGTCAGGTACTTGTATAACCCCCACTCCGGCACAAAATCTCCTTCCCCCACCATCTGTCCATTGGTACCGGATGTGCGGCAACGTCGCAACCGTTAAGTACATAAGGACTAGTGGTAGGGAGGGGAGGGGAAGGGGGGACGGTAGGGGGGTACAAGAAAGAACTGGCAACGTGTACCACATTCAAATCTGGACGGAACCCGGTCGGCCTCTCCGCTCACCTCTGCACTAAACAGCAGAAAACGCGGGTCGCGATAGAATCGCGTGTAAATTTGGAACGAACGAGCGACACGCGTTCCGTGCGACAAATCCAAGGATCTTTCGGTGCGTGTACGCGTCTGGTGTGTGTCTGTCTCTCCGTTGTCAAGTGATACAAGCACAGCCGAACTGAATATCACAGTGGGAAAAGAGCGCA
Source organism: Lasioglossum baleicum (assembly GCF_051020765.1). NCBI lineage: Eukaryota > Metazoa > Arthropoda > Insecta > Hymenoptera > Halictidae > Lasioglossum > Lasioglossum baleicum. The sequence goes on from NC_134931.1 coordinate 20,650,278, forward strand.
TTTCGCGGCGCCCTCGTGCGACTACCCTTTCGCTTTTCCCTCCCAGTAAGTAAATGTAAATTTCGCGCGCGCGCACCTAGTTTCATGTGTAAATGTCACGGGAACGTAGGGGTAGCGTGACCGTGTGGCGGAAGTGTTGTTTCGTGCCGTGGAATTATGTGTATGGACATTCAGGTTAACGAGAAGAAGAAGAAGATGAACGAGAAGAGTGTCGACGAGGACGTACAGATCGTCGAAGCCCGAATCAACAAAGGTAAGCTTTGAGGTTATGGGTGGCGGCAACGGCGGCCGCGGCATCGGACTCGCGCGTATCGTTTCCCCCACCTTCCCTCGTCTTGCTTCTCTATCTGTCTCTCTCCTCCGTACGATCATTTGTATTCTTCTCTCGCTAGTTAGTTATTCCCGTCCTTTTCTTCTCCCATTCTGTTTCTCACTCGATTCTCTACCACATCCAATCACGTTACTCTCGGTGTTGTGTGTCAGTGGCCAGTCCTTCGGAATACACATCATGCTTTCTGTTTTCTGTGAGCTGCGCCTCGTGCAGACCCGGCGAAACGTGGGTCCCCCACGATGCGACTACCTGTCAACGTCTCTGCGACATACTCGCGTTTACCATTTACCGTTCGAACATTTTACACGTGGACCTACGAAAAACTGTTTTTATCCGTCCGGAAAAGATTGATGCACGTTCCCCATCGATTTCCCGGCCTCCCAATGTTTGTGTTAGTGCCAGTGCCTCGTTATTAATAATCCTTTCGTTTGTAAACATTCCACCTTGTGTCGAACGTTCTCTCGTGCTGCATTATGCGGGGCAACCAGCTTTTTCGTGAAATATTAATTATAGTAATTAACGAAACCTACCTCGTGTGCAAACAAATCCGAAATTCTTCACGTATGAATTTACTTTGCAAAATTTAATTAAACGATACGCAGTAACGTTCAAATTAAAAATGCATAAAGAAAGTGTTCCAACAAAGCTTTTGTGTGTTAATTAATTATTTTATCACGAATGTAGGGGTCACGTGACTTCGCAGGGTGCATACAAAAATAAACCAGAAAATACAATTTCTCGTTGATTTAAAATTTCGTCCTGAGATTATGTGTAAATAATAGATATATAATCTTCAAAATAAGTGAATATTTTGTGACCATATATATTCGTTAAAAATTATTCTTTACGTACTGTTTACTTTGATTGTTTACAATTATCAATATCAATCCCGAGTTTTGATAGAATCGCGAAGCAGGATCAATAGAAGAATGTTAATTCTCATTTCATTTTACCCGCGTATGCTTGCTGAAAATGACGTCACGGTTTATTTAAAGCAAACTGTAAGATGATCCTGGTATGTAATATCGTAGATGTTTTTTAGAAAGACCCTGTGTAACGAATACATAGATTAGAGTATGAACAAGAAACATGAAAGGTCCAATTTTTCATTAACAATCGCTACCCTGTTATTCGAACCAAAAGAAACGTTTTCCTACAGAGGAATATTTTATTCTGTGCGAAAATGAGTTTGTTCAATTTATAAAAACAGCATGTCATTGCACGTACATAATTTCCAATTCGATTCTCGAATTTGTTTACATTAATTGATTTAACAGTCAAAGATGTTTTATGATATGTGCCATTAAAACCGATATATGCTTCGTCATGCCACAGCAACCGCACTATAGAAAAAATGGTTTATGAATTGTTTTGACGCGAGTACTAACATGCAATATAGCGCAGAATATTTTTCGATTGTTAAACGCGATTGTGACTTGTTCATCAACCAATTCGATATCATCCTATCATTCAATTATTTTCATGTGCGGTTAGAATCGAATTTGTTGGGAAGAGAGTTTCCCTCGTGTTTCTATATACACGTAAAACATCGCAATCGAGTGTGATTAGTAACATCAATGCATCGTTCCACTATTAGCAGGTGAAGAACTAAGTGATACAACACTAAAGGTCGAAGAACGTCGAAAGCGTATCGAGTATTGACATTGAAGGGGGATAGTATGGCAGCCGTCTTTGAATTTGTTATGATCACACGAAATGGTATTATTTCCACTTAATATGCAAAGTAATATTATAAAAATCTCGACTGTTGCTCATTATAATTGTTAGCGCCGGTTATTATGACAACAATGTCATTTTGAAATATGCAAAAACTGATAGTACATAGCTTCCCTGCAAAATCAACTCTTTAATAATACATATATTCCATTTAAAATCTTTAACGGCGTAATACTCTCGTTACTAAACATTCCTGATACGCCTACAATCATTTATTTTTGTAACATATTTTTACATTTTTTATTTTCATATAAAATGTGTCTGCTAGAGCCAAAAGATGGCGGTTAAAGAATTATTAAAAAAAGCTCGAACACCTCGGGGTAATAGTTCCGTGAGAATTTTAATTTCAAACAGAATTATATCTAAATTTTATTGTAGCTAACTGTAAAGTTAGAAATAGAGGTAGTAACGTCTTTCAGATTATTGGGTCCGTTCTAGTTCAGATCTCTATACTTCGTGTAACACGGATCGCAGTTCGCTTCTCCAACCGTCCGTCCGACCGCCCGCCCGTTTGCTCCGCCATCACATATATGCAAAGGCAGCTATATATACTGTATATACGAGAGCGCGAGCTAGGGGGAGATATGTGCAGGCGTAGTATATAATGTACCCGCTCCCTATGTACTACATAAGAACCGAAGAATGATGTAACAAAGAGGCAGTTTCACGAAGTTTGCCGAGCTCTCCCGAGTCGGCGGCGGCTTCGTGCAAGTCGCATGCGTGCTTGTGTACGCATGGAGACACACACAATGAAACTTGTCAGCTGCTGCGAGTGTACGCCGCCATGTGCAATTCTGCGGAGTTGCGCAAAAAATTACGTCTACAAAAATGATAGAGCATGCTTGGACGACCCTTTTCCATCATAGCAATCGAACCGTTCACCTTTTCTTTCCGCGACAACTTTATTCTTTCTCTCGGCATGAAATAAGCAATGCGGTAACCTTCGCGTCGGACGTCTTATCACGATGGAAGGTAGCATGTTTCATTCATACATGCCTAGATGTACAATATTTCGCCGTGTTACGTAACATTCGTTTCTAGGAAAATCATAATTGAATAAGACATAATAGGGAACCTATCGCGTTGTTGAAAAAGAAAAAAAAGATCGTACCAGAAAAGGAACAGGAAACACTGGTGAGATAGGGAAAGGCAAAATGTGGTTATGGCAAAGAGAATGGTTAGATTGGAAGAGGGCACATCCGGTTCACCGCCATATTGTTCTTTGGTAATCTCTTCCCCCTCCATTTCCAACTGCTTCCCCTCCGCGTATTTGCCGTGCCTTCACTCGGCATAGCAACAGCAGCAATAGAGGACTCCTATAAATAGATCGCTACAACCTTCCAGTGTTGCCAAAACGACTGGCCCAACGTGTGGCGTCGAAGAAATCGAGCCTATCAAGGCCGCGTCCTCCATTTTCAGATGGCAACGTCGCATTATTCTAATGTTTGACGAAACTGGTACAAGTTTCACAGTCTCTTCGTATATATAATTGGTTTCAGCATATTTTTCATTTGATAAGCTTCTAAAGGTTCTCCGAGAGTATATCATTCCGCACAAGGAAGCATATAATATACGTATATATCTACACTGTTTGTGGAATTTATATCGCGTTGAATATGATAATGGTACAACTCATTTAGCATGCTTTTTTTTATTGCGTGCCTCTTTCAGGTATCGATCATGCGACGTTGCTTTTTTTCCGCATACATCTTCTATGCATTCGTATATATTACTGAAAAGTGAAAAAAGCGACGAAGTGGGCGTGCCTGCGGCGAGAATCGGCAACGCTGCGGCCGTAAATCATGATTAAAATAATAAGTATAATACATATGTAGTACATAGAGCTGGCCGGCGGGTATATGTATGTAAGAGCTGCGCAGAGGCACAAATAGCAACGTTCGTCTGGCTGGGTTCTGCGCAGCTTCGGTTCCCCCACTTTTGTTATTCATCCCCCACTATCACGCAGAATCCCACGGGTAAGTTCCAGGAGTGACGGTGGGGGGTAAAATGCGGGTGTTAGAGGAGAGAAGGGCACCTGAAACCACGACTATATACCCCCGCGTGCGTTTACCAATCTTGGCACTTTGCCTGAAAGAGCATATCGACCGTGCGACGTTGTCACATCGTCCGTGCGATCTTACGCGCTGGCCCTGGCCACTCTTTGAACGGTATGTACCTAGCTGCTGCAGCCGATCCCTGATACACGATGCGAAATCCGATCAACGATATATGGTTCACCTATTTATATGATTTAGCGAATGTGACTTGTGCAAAAGATATGGTATACTTACATATCGAAAAGTAGATATCATAAAATTAAACAATTTAACTATGTGGTAAAGATGAAAAAACTCGAGTCACAATACGATATATTTCTGAATGATAGTTATGTATATGGAAGTCGTTTTTTTTATGACTGACCATGGATGTCGTTAGGTGACAGAGTAATGGAAATAAACATATTTCGTACACTTATATGGTGAATGTTCTCCACTTCTAGTAAACAAATTTATATATACATATATTTTTTTATAGCGCAATGTAATACAGGCGCAAAGCACTCGATGACTCTGTTTAAGTATATGGTGCGCGCAGGAACGCTATTCGTAGTCTCGGCGTGTTTCGAAAACGCAGTGCTTCGAGTAAATACAATATATACGAGTTATGTACTATAAGGTTTGCCACCCGTTTCTGCTTCGCTCTTCCCTACAGTTCTTATTCGCTGTCGACAATGTGCGTACAGTCAGTTTCAAATCGTTGCGGAAACACGAGTCATCGTGTAAATTTTTTAATACGTGCATTGTCTCTTCCGTACAGATGTTATTGACGGATTAACTAACCAGGTGGATTTTACGTTCGTATAATAACAAAGAGAGTGATAAACCTTTTTTACTACGAGGGAGTTGATCGTCGGTCACATGGCACAGAACAGACATGCGTATTAACCAAGGACATAAAGATTTTCCAATTTTTTCGTATTTTCATCGGCACTTGTGTGTGTTCGATATTATAAACCAACGCGGATTGACGATGTGTTAAATGTATGGTGACAATTTAATATTTTAGTGTTGGTGTACTGAACATTTATATCCATATATACGTGTAAACACAACATGAGAACTATTTAAATAATTAGTTGGAGGATCTTATTAACTTCATAGTATAAAATCGTGTACATCCTTCTCTTGTCACTGTTCGGCATCGACTAAAGAACTGCCGCCACGCAACGCTCTTATATACCACTGTGTATCGAACATCAAAGTTCGCGACTATATCGCTTGTATTAGGATAAAGAGAACCACTCGATATTCTACATTTCTTTCATATCGAAAATATCAGTGCACTGTTTTCCACGTTGAACCTTTAGTATTCTGTCACCACTTAACCAATTTAGACATTAAAACACATATTATTGTTTGTTGTCGAACCTTTATATGCGGTTGCATTTGGGTTCGCTTAACGCAAATTGCTAGTACATGCATTACACTCCCTTTATGCGAAGAAACTAGACACTATATAATTAATAATATTAGACGTAGCAGATAGATGGCGACAGTTATCGGATAGCTTCCTAGATCCATTTTATCCCGAACAATAACGATCTTTCCAGATAATACTTATTTGACACTACGATAATTAATTTTCCAAATGTCAAATCCGTAATTATATCTTCAGAAAATTGATCCAAATTTCGGCTGTCCGTAGTGATCGAAGCAGTACTGCGCATAGAATCAATGTTTCTAAATTTGGAAGAGTTTCTCGTATACGTTACACATATAGTACATATTTTGGAAATTATAAAGATTTAGTGGCTTGTTGTTGTGTTATTACTTGAAGTATACTATATTGGAGTGAACTCGAAGAAAATTCAAAAACTCAACACGATGGAATAGAACCTGGATAATTTGAAGGGACGATTGTGCAAAAATATTGAATGTATGTGATACAAATGTCAGATGGATTCCTAAAAATGGAAAGTTAAAGCGAGATGGTCGTGTATGCCCAGAGGACGACACTGGACATGTATACAGTCAGGGATAAAAAGATTGGACACCCTACTAATTTGTTAATTTTTATTTAATTGAAAACATAAATGAAATTTCTTATACATATATCGTTTCACATCGGTTTTGTTTGTTTGGCTCAGTTGGCAAAATGTCATTGTTATTGTTCCGCATGAACTTATTTAGAAAAATGTAAATTTTCAAGACAAATTAATGGGACAAAAAGATAGGACACACGTTTAAAACAGGAATAGATGACGATAATAATTTATCAGGAAAATGATTCCGTTTCAGCAAAGGTTTCTATAATTTTTTCATTGTTTTCTCTCTTAATTGGTGCCATTCGTGTACGATGCGTTGTTATAATTCATCAAAAGATAAAAAATTGGTTCCCCGGATATTTTCCGGTTTAAAATTCTAGGTTTAAATCCTGGTTTAAAATCGCACGCTTTTAATATAACGTTGACGCAGGAGGACGGCCAAAGCTCTTTTTTGTTCTATAATTGTCTGGATTTTTAAAAACTTTACCGATTTCTACTTTGACTTGAGACTTGGCAATACTTTTCTCGATACAATTTTGAAATGATTTCCATTACAAACGCGCTCAATGTTTTTCCACGGCCTATTTTACGCTGAACGAACAAAACTATTTAGATCAAATACTATGTACGTCTCGCGACACACGACATTAACATTTCCTGTGCAGATTTACAATTGAGAAGAGAAAATACGACGCGTGTCCAATCATTTTTATCCTACTCGAGGACTACAATGTTCGCGTCTTTTTCCATAAAATTTCCGAGAAATTTTCCGTACACATATTCACAGCTACGTGTACGAATACAATTGATTTACTAAAACGTACATACAGTGGGTGTACAAAGTATTCGTACACCTTTTAAAAACTAATAACTTTTTTATAATTGTACCAAACAACCTGATTTTTTATAATCAATTAGAAGCATTGGTTTACGAAATGATATGCGAAGAAGATTTTCCAAATAATTGTAATTTACAAGGTTAAATGCAAAAAATAAAAAATGCATTTTTTAAACTTTTTTCTTTGGGCCCACATTAAAAATTTAAAATATATATTTTGCAGATCTATGTCAGTGATACACATACTGAACATTTCATCGAAATCGGTTGACGCAGGAAAAAACGACACGCATCGAAAGATGGACGATTCTGTTTATTTTTAAGCAGAAACTGATCAAAAGTCGTGTAAAACTTCAATTTTCATCATTTTTAACCGCTTGTAGCTCGTATGTATGCTGATCGATTTCGATAAAATTTAAAGCGTGTGTATAACTAACATAGATCCACAAAACACATATTTTAAATTTCCATTAAGGGCCCAAATAAAAAAGTTTTAAAAATTGCCTTTTTTATTTCTGCATGTAACCTTGTAAATTATAATTTTTGGAAAATTTTTCTTGCATGTCATTTCGTAAACCAATGCTTCTAATTGATTATAAAAAAATCAGGTCGTTTGGCACGATTATAAAAAAGTTATTAGTTCTTAAAAGGTGTACGAATACATACTTTGTACATCTACTCTGTATCTCCTTCGGATATTTTATGGAAACACAAAGAAGCATAGATGTCCTATCTTTTTGTCGGTGACTGTACCTAGCGGTACAGTCCGAGTGGAAAACTAAGCGTATCGCTGTGGCCCGTAGGATTCGCGGTCGGCTAGACCACGGAATGCCTAGTGTCCCGTGCAGCTGCAGCCAGACAGCTCGATGCTACGGCATGGCCTACTGGGCGGCCTGGAATCGAAGATTTGCAGACGCCAAGTTCGCGTAAAATGGCGCTATCCTCGACCGAGAGCACCTTAATCCATGGCAAAGCTTCGCCGGGGTCCAGAGATACGCCTGATCAAAGAACATGTACGTAGTCAGTGTCAACGGGTACCGTCTACGTATGTTTATTCTACCCTCGATGTATCCCTCGAGAGCCGAGCGTGGTGAACTGTTTCACGCCACCTGCTATAATTGTAGTCAGCGGGACAAAGTGAAACGTCGAGGGAAAGCGTGAAAACTAGAAGCCGAGAGAGTCGAAACAGGACGAACTTTTCCTCCATCTGAGAGCCTGGTTCTTCTCCTCGTCGTGTAACATGGTCGTGTGTCGTCTCATCGACAGTGCACAATCGGTAGACGGACGCACTCTCCGCGTATAACCTCTTTGCTGGTTCGCGTTCACCGAAATGTGATTTCCCTTTAAGTAAGGCAACACGCAAAACACCATTGAAGATGAGGAACGACATTACGGACATGCATACTGCGACCGCTGATAGCAGCACGGACGCCATATGGCTCGAGAAAAGGAGTCCGTCACAGACGGCGCCCGATCAAGTGTCATTCAGTACGTCCTAAATACATCTTTCGGAATCAAAGAAGAGATGTTGCGTTTCGCCGAATTAGTACATAGAATCTACTTAATCGTGTTTCTTCACAGTACACTCCAGCCCGTTTTCGCATTGACTCATTCTTTTCGTTTGGAAATCGATGCTGGTAGAAAAGAGCGCGAGGATTCGCTTTTTTTCCTCTCCTTTCTTCGTTCGGTTCGCGGATATAGACGAAACGAACGGTGAAACTTTCGTACGTTGTGTTCTGCAGTGACAATCGGTGTATGTAGTTCGTTTAAATGTGATCGTGATGATTTATCATGGAATTACTTGAATGTTTGGTAAAATTTTATTCAGTTTCGTGATAATTATTTGTTAACATTACGAGATTTGAGAGCGATAAAATTTTTAAGGTTGCGCGCGCGCGTGTGTGTGTGAAGATTAAAAATAACAGTAATCGTACATCATATCCAAATGAAATGTATCGATTCTTGTGATGCATCGCAAACGTACAGATTCCGCATTTCTTTCGCATAATCGTGCTTGATATGGAAGCGGATATAATTACGTGTACGGCCGTTATTGTTTCTACCATAGGCTTGTCGTTCGAATATTAGTGTTTGGAAGTTATGCAACTTGTAATTAAATAGTGAAGGAATCGCTACATTAGTCATTCTATCGTGTGAATTATTTTCACGTAAACGGTACCTCTGACATGCGCACCGTTTCGTACACGTGTATTACACCGTCGAAAAAATGTTCGCATCGTGAGGATCTGTTTGTAAACTAAATCTGAATCGCACTAGATAGTGTTGCAAATAATTAGAATCGTCGCGCTCTTGTGCAGTGCGTACGGCCTGATGATAACAGTTAATTTGCCCGTGTTCATTACCGATTACACATCGTCATCATGCATTGACACGCGAATGCCAGTTTTCCCGCGCTCTTCTCCATCGGCTATAGCTATAATCATCATGTGAGGTGTTCCAAAAATGTTGTACTTGCTTGAAAGGGATAATCTCTGAGGTCACGCTTGAAGTAACTTTTTCCGTTGCGAAAATTTTCTCCACGGCTTTGTCCAGGAGTTATCAACGAAAACCACGGACCAATCAGAGCACGGCTACAGTGGGCAGATCCCGGCTCAGCCAATGTCAACGCCCTGCTCGGTGGGACCTCTTGTCGGGCCGGAATTCCTCCGCTGTAGTTGCACTCTGATTGGTCCGCGGATTTCGTTAATAACTAGACAGCAGTAGACAGCAGATCGTGATGCGATCATAATAAATAAAATAAAAATGTTCTACTTGCATTACAATAAACTTGAGTGACATTGAAACTTATTTTCTTTCATAATATGTTTAATAGGCTGAAAATAACGTGACAGTATTTTTTAATTTTTCTCATGTTTTCACCGTTCTGTATTACACCTATTCATTTTTGTCATAAATGCATAAAATTCGCTGTCTATTAATAACTCCTGAATAAAACCGCGCACAGCACTTGCGCAAACGAAAATAATTATTTGGAAGTATGTACAACATTTTTTTGGGACACCCTGCATAACAATTTGGAGTGATCCTGTTTCGATGAATATCTTGCATTAGATTTTTAAAGAAAAATTGTTACTGCTCTTTTGTCATATACCATTTCAGTAGTTACTTTTCTATTGACTATTTGTTTCTGTTGGACTATACATAAGAATATTGATTTTTTTATAAGATGTAATAACAAATAGCTAGGGGTATGCGAGATTCCCGAGAATTTTCGGAATTCCCGACAATGCACGGGATATAGAATAATATTTTGGATTCCCGAAAGTATCGTTATTCGCAATTACTTTCTACAATATTACCAGCATAGACATTCCCGACTAATAAGATATGTAATCCTCGAGAACACAATGGCTTTCAGATTCTTGTAATTATTGGAAGTATGTATGGAGAAACTTCAAAATGTCGGGAATCACAAATTTTTTCGGGAATTCCGAAACTTTCGGGATTCGATAATTATTTATTCTTACTTTTATACGGGATTAGATATACATGATTGATAAAAAACGATTGAATATTTTAAGCTGAAGATATGAATATACACTTTATTTTTGCATAGACCTAGTTACCTTAAAACAAGAATACAATAAAGCATAGAAAAGTCAAAATTCTTTTGTAAGTTAACACTAGGTTTACTGGACCCATCAAAATGACAGGTTTTAATATTTATAATTTACGATTATTAAGATTATAAAGATGCATTTATTTCTTTGATTTCTAATGAAAGTAATGTAAAGTGGACGACTTCTAGTGGTCCGTAAACCTAGTGTTAAGTCGAAATCTTGACTACAAGTCAGTCGACAACTTGTACAAGATTAAATCTAATCGATATATTTTCGTTGATTTGTTTCAGCTTTTGATCAAGTTGTCGTTAAACAAGAGCATCCTGATGAGGCGGAAATCCGAGAATTGGCTGCCAAAATGGTGGAAGCAAACAAGGCGAAAATGGTAAACGTTCCAGGGACACAACAACAACAACAACAGCAACAACGGCCTGCAGCACTGTGTTTCCAAACGAATATACCAAGAATTTTAAGATTTTTTGATAAGAGGCCCGCCGATTCATCGACCGGCGTCGCGACGAAACCCCCTCCGGCTGAAGGGAAACTACCACCCGATGATGAGAGTCAAAGAGGCAGATTCGGATGGACGAGTTTCGACGACTGTCACATACCGTACATATTTCGCTCCGGCGAGAAATATTGTGCAGTACGAATCCTAGAATCTAAGTTGCTGAACAAGTACCTGAGCTACCTGCACTCGGACATCTACAGCTGCACGTGCATTAGGAGTTACTATATTACGGAAGCTGAGAGTAAACTGTTTACCGAGATCAATGTGAAACATTGCGAGAATCAGTTCGGCAGAGAACAATTCACGTGTAAAGATTTGGTGGTGCGTCTATCGGACGCGAAGGAGTTCTACACCTTTTTAGACGTGTGCTACACGAAATTAACTGCAGGTACAAACCCGAATGTATCCAGCGGCCACAAAGCGGACAAGTGCGGTTTCATCCGAATAAACAAGGAATCCGTTGTTCCTTACACTGTGAAAGATGGCCTTCAATACGTTCCCTTGTTTTATTTCGAGGGCGAGACTGAAAACTTAAAGCTGAAAGCGGAGAAACTCGAGGGGTGGGACTTATCGTATTTGAAATTTTGTTGCAAAGTACAGGGTATACGCAATGAACTGTTTGCGAGTGAGACATGCTCAGTGATTAGTTTGAACGACATTAAAAGTTATTTCCCTCCCGGCACTGGTTTCGAGGACTATTGGCCGACCAAAGTTATGGACTCTCAGTTGTTAGTGAATAGTAAAGGTGGTGGCGGGGGCGGTGGTTGGACAAAACAACCTCCGACACCACCAGCAACTAAACCTGTTTCTGTGCAAAATAATGTGAACAAAGCGACAATTGACGCACGTGCAACTCCTATGCATAATATGTTACCATGTGGATCAGTTGCCAATGCGTCTCAAGTACAACGTACTGTCAGCCAACCGAGGCCTGTCACAACTACGCATCCTGCGCATTCTTCGCCAACGGTGCTTCCCTCCGGAAGACCAAACATTGTGACACAACCAATTCTGAACACAGTGCAGAATGTTAACGGATGGACAGGGCTTGTTGGTGGTCAACCTACTTTTCAAACGGCACTTGTTTCTCAGGCAAATTCCATTATACGAATGCCGTCATCTCTAAACATGCACAATGTAAGTTTCACTCAAAAATATCAAAATTTGTAGCTCTAACACAATAAGTAAAGATATTAGACCTTCCTAGGATCTTCTCGTCAATTATACATTCGAAATGTAGATGAGAATCTTGTGAGAAATCTGATAGTTATATTAACCTTTCGGGGATGGACATATTCTTTCGAATCGGGCGGTAAATTCAAAAGTAGAAACCAAAATGTTAAGTGCTGTGGTATCGCTTGATGACAATTCTTCAAGTTTAATTCACAACCTTTTCATTGCAAGGCTCGGTTCAAGCTGCCCCAAAATATTACGGAAAATTGAATATATTATAAAGTACAAGATCAATAGTATAACTGTAATCTCTTATTCGTAGGGAAAGATCTGATTTACTTTTATCAGTTGTAATTATTATCAATTCTAACACAATAAATTCAAACTAACGATATTTGTGTAGTCAAAGCGAGGTGGACAGCTATTGTAATTGCTATCATATCTCAGTTTTCTTCTTTCAAAAGCAGACAGTAGCAGTCTACACTTTGGAACATTTGTGGAGACCTGTGAGCCAAATTATTTTTTTTTGGTAGTTTAAGAATATTTTGAATTAAGTAATAAGAAAGTATATCACACATTATCTGCATAAATTAATTCAAGTAAACTACTGAAAGCTGTTGTTTGTTACAATAATCATTGTTAGATAATAGATTTCATGTATACAGTAGCGGACGAAAGATTAAGACCGCTCTATAAAGATGACGATAACTTTTTTAATATTGTACTATACGATTTGAACTTTTTTGGGAAGCTAGAGCAATTAGTTTACTAAAGGATGTGAAAAGAAACTTTTTCAAAAATTGCAATTGATCGGAATTGTTGGAAAAATACTAAAAGTTGAATTTTTAACTTGGAAAAATACTAAAAGTTGAATTTTTAACTTGGGAGAATACTAAAAGTTGAATTTTTAACTTTTAGTATTTTTTCAACAATTCCGATCAATTGCAATTTTTGAAAAAATTTCTTTTCACATCCTTTAGTAAACTAATTGCTCTAGCTTCCCAAAAAAGTTCAAATCGTATAGTACAATATTTAAAAAGTTATCGTCTTCTTTATAGAGCGGTCTTAAATTTTCGTCCGCTACAACATGAAACATAATATTCGCAGATTTCGTAATATTACAGAAAATTTCGAAACGCTGTCATTTTCTAACCACCTTGTGAAAATTCTTAAAGATGAAAAGTAAATTTTTATCGAACTCTTGTTTTTTGTGTTCGCTTCAGGATATTTTGATTTTGCCTGAAGATTTTATCTGCAGTCTAATCGTCAGCATTGAAAGTTTGAATAGCGAATCAGAATAGCCGTTACGTTGCTATTAAAACTTTAGAGATACTCATTTATTTTATATTCAATATATTTAGATTAATTATATTCAATTTTGATGACGCTCGTGAATATGAATTTTATATTACAGCAAATATCTGCGCAACCAAAAAATTATTCACAACAAACAAGTAGAAGTAGAGGGGGTGGTGGCAGTGCAGCAGCTCAGTACTCTGGAGTATACCCAGTTACAACTATGCAGACTGTTGCTCAAGCCCAACCACCCCCTCTTGTAAGAGCAACAGTCCATTCCAGTCAACCTAATCTTGGGTAAGTAATACATTGTATTCTTAAATATTGATGTCTCTTAATATGTTCTTTTAAATATTATAAAGAAAACTTTGAAATATTCAAGACAGTTTTGTTGTTTCACATTTAGCATTTCCTCTTGACTTACATAGCGTTACCGATACTTTATGCTTGCTTTCAATTTAGTGATCGAATACAGTATATTGTATTCTAGGTGTGAGTTTAATGTTAAGAAGCACGCAGTGAATCATATTGTTAAAACCTGTTCGTACTTGATATTATTCACATCTAGTTACTCTCTCTATTATTTTTTTGTTCTTTTTAACGTTACTCGAAATACATTGCAAGATACAATATAATTGTTCATTAAACAAATAGACATATTATTTAATATATCGATACGTTTCTTTTAATGTTCTTTATAAAAATTTGAAATTATTATATTGAAAAAATAGAGACTGTTCATACGATATTTATTAGAGTAAGATGAGCATGCAGTATCAAATTTTAGGGTTCTTTTATTTGAACATACACAGTTTGTTTTTGTGAAATTTTATTATTTATTATGTGGTGAACCTGCACTATAGCTTTTTGCATTTGTACATACAACATATGATTTTTTTGTATAGTTATCCAACCTATGGGAAGGATGACTGGTGAGTCCCTGTAAAATGTACTATAGTCATGATTACTACATAAAAGTAAGATAGCATGCACAAGAATACTATGATTAACCATCTTTTTATTTCCGCAAAACGCAATAACTACATATTGCCTGTATCGCCTCGTTCAACTTTACTCATGTATTCACTCTTTGTTAATGTTTTTATTCCTTTCGTTCACTAAACGTACATATTCCCTTTCGGGAAGTAGCCTTTTTTTTTATTTATTTATGATTCAGGTTGTAGTCAATTTCTTTGTCTCCCATATTTCACTAAATTAGATGTTGATATACATGGGAAATGTAAAGAAAAGTATTATTTGTTATCATTATATCGGATGTTTCACTCTTTCTTGAAATTCTTCGAAAGTATAAAAGTATTACTAAAGTACAAGATCTGCTAGAGTTTAGAGACATTCATATAAAGTGTACAGCTTAGTACAGCTTGTCAAATCTAGCTGTGTGGCTGAATGTCCCCCGCAAGGGGAAATGACCCTGCTGCGCAATGGTAAATAGGCGGAACTTCGCAATGATAGAGAACTGATCGTCACCTGTCAAACGATGCAGGTGGCGACAGTTCAGTTAAAAAGTAAAGCGACACAAGTGTATTCACACAAGCATGTAAACAGTTGTTTTGTATGCTTACTGCTGTAAGAAATAATGGACAGTACGCACTTTTGACGAGGTGCTTCCTTCTCTCGTCGAGTGCGGTCTTTGTTTTTGTCTGCACATTCCTAAGTTTTGGTCAACCGCACAGCTAGATTTGACAAGCTGTACTTAGTACTGTTAAACAGGTCAATGTATACATTTTGTAGGGAATCTCTAATGTATTATATATTTGTGTATGTATTTCTCTTTGCTTCGATATACTCTTTTTACAAATACATGGATTATACATGAGATATATACAATAGCAAATATTACCAAGTATTTCATGTTTCCCAAGTATGACAAATCAGTTGACCTAGAATAATTTTCTGCATTTTTATACTTTGAACGACTTAACGAACAATTTTTCTATTTTAGGGTCACGTCAACATATACCACACCTTCTTTAGGTGTACCCAATGCTGTCACTGCGAGTACATACCCGCAAATGCTTGGTCTAAGCGAACAAGTACAAGCTCTAATGCCATCACCTACGTCAGCATCCACATTGTTACATCCGCAAAGTCATACACCGTCTGTACATAACGCATCTCATGCAAAGTATCCTCCACCGTTAATACCAGTTAATGGTAACAATAATAGTGCCAGGTATGTAAATAAATATCCTGATTAGTAGACTGCGGATCTTTATGTATTTATGGCCCCTAAAAATTTTCAAAAAATGCTAGAATATAAAATTCCACAGAATCTCGAATACGAGTTTTATTTATTTCAGATCTATAGAGGCTACTACCATTGAAAATAAGATTTTATTTGTTCCCACTTTCTCTCTTGAAATTTGTCTAAAAAAATTAGGAATTGCATAAACATCCGCTGTCTACTGATTAGTATGTATGCGATACATATCTCGAAGTATATGTGTAATTTCTTGAACACGTGTTTACAGAGACTCTAGGGGTAGAAAACCATTAATACCAATTCCAGAAGCACATATATCTCCCTGTCAAGTTCTACCTTATAAAATTCAGAAAGCACTCGTTGAAGATAAAATGGTACCATGTATTAATTTCAAGCCATACATCAACTCGGAATTGTTGATGACGCTTCCTGACTTCGTCGCTCATTATTTTCCTGGCTGTGACATTGATATTTGTCGACAAGTCCTCACGGATGTGTTACACATAGACTTATATCAAGGAAATAGGTAAGACAATTTCTTTCTACGTAATTTGTGACAACTAATACTATTATTATTAATTTGATATCTTCTCTCGTTGTAGGTTACAAATGAAAATGTTAATGGAAGCAAGAAAATGTTCATCCTTTCGCGACGAACTACCTTTAATTCAAGTGAAAAGTATAATGAAATACATGCCCCAGTTGAAATATATGTTGATCAATAGAGGAGATATGGCAATGCCGGCACCAGCGCATTCTTCAGAGGAACACCCATCCAAAAAGCGGCAACGCACCAGCTAGGATTGGCTACAGCCTTACTGGCCTACTTATGACTATTATCATTCGGCATTTTAAAAAATGCCGATCACTTTGACTCATGTGTAACAAAACAGCGTTAACCTGCTTTGAGGAAACATAAAACACAGATGAATCTATATTGACGTCATGTGCCAGAAAGAGTGCACGAATCTGAAGGATTACCTTTTATATACAAGGAATCTGTGACACACTGTGAGCTACTTCTTTCTCCAAAGTGTATCTATGAGACGAAAGTCTGTTTGTAAATAAAACTGAGATGTATAAAACTAGCGTTGCACAGTTGGCAAATCGACTATGTTTTTATATTAAGATCAACAACACACATTTCTTTGATATATGGTTTGAAACCAGACATTTCGAAGCACAGATTTTAAGGCAAAAAAACAGAATACACCGTAACTGTCAATAAGATCATTCCTCATTCTTTTTTTTTAATTTCATTTTTCTACCTCTGCTGCAGAGTATGTTACATTTAGTATTTCTTTGTAAATAATAAATGAAAGTTTTAATCTTAATATGTGATCCGGAGAAAGAAAGTGCTGATATGCGATTCATTGATGGACATAAAGTGGAAGTAGGTGTGTCGTTTAAAATTCGCCTACACTCCCTTGTTTGAACGGATATCAAAAGAAATTTGGCATATGTATATTTAAAGAAATGGAAGTAATGCTTCTTCAAGTTCCTAGCTATTACTAATATGTATCCTGATAACTAGCTGCAAAATAATTTAATAATGTTAACAAATTCACAACAATGATTTAACTGTACGCGTAATTTTCGACGTGAATTTAGCCAAACTTATTAAATAAAACATTATCGAAAATTTTTGAATGTTGGAAAATTCTATTTTCTAAAATTCAATTATCAAGATCACCGTACACAGTGATGCAGCTAATTCTGTTCTTATATTGTCAGTGTGTAAATAATGTAAGCAGAAAAACGCAGCTTAGGATACCATTAAGAACATGACACATTAACAATCAATGAGATATGTATTACGAGTACAATCATTCCAGAAAACGTAGGCGGTATGCAATTGATTCTGTTTCATTTTCATTAGATCATACTGTTCCTTTATGATACGCTTAATAAAGTATTGTTAATTTTCTAACAAATTAGTAGTTGAACAATTGTTTATACAAAGTTAGAAACTGTTGTAACAGTTCGGTTAATATTAACGGATTCCATGCTTGTTAAGTATTTCTTCAACGGCAAACATATCTCATGAATGTTAATTTCTTTAATGTTGATCTAAAAGACTCTTATCTGCACAAAGGAAAACCTGTAATTATTTTTGAATTTCTGGAAGTAGAAAACGGCGGAAAACTACTTGTAAGTCTGCGAAACTGACAAATCGTAGAACTTGTAAAACCGCCTAGATGGTCTTCCGTTTCAAATCCTTTAACGACAGATTCGCTATTGGAGGAACCTCGTCTGCCACGTCGAATTTGTTCTTTCTTCTTCGGCCCCCTTGCCCTTCTGCTTAGTTAGAAATTGCCTGTTTGCCTTTCTCTAGTTTCGGCTTCTTGGCTTTGTTACCATTTTTAACGTTTTCGCAGGCTGAGCGGTTTTAGTTAGCTTAACGTTTCCGAATATTGTGTCTGTTGATCCCCATCCATCGGTGTGGAATCTGACGTTTCAGGCAAGGCTACCTCTAACAGCGTTTACGTCAACTTATAGCCTCGTCACGAGCAGATGCGTAAACTTGACATCTCTTGTAAAATTTACAGCCGCGTCCAAGTCGCGACATATATCATACCAGAGTTGGCAATAAATTGTTCGTTTGCTCCCCTCGAAACTGTATGCGACAAAGTGAACTCGATCGCCTCATTTTTCGCGCACGCTGTGGACGTCGCGACGTTCACGAACATCCTGGCTCGCAACATCGCCCTATCGGATAGTCTCTTTTTGTATGGAAGAAATAGATTTAAATCTTTATAACTTGAAGCGCAAGCTCGTTCGAAAGCGATTATTTAATATAATTTTTCTATATTCAATTCAAAGAAAATAAACAAGTAGGGTACGACTAATTAATAAAAGTGAAATCCAATATACAACGTATAAGTACATGGTTTCAACTGGTCCTGCCCTCGGAAAAGAGGCTTAAATTAGTATTACTGACTGATTAACTTTCACATTCGCTATTACTCGTAAAAGAAGCTAAGTGTGTATATGCAAGAAAAGGTGTGTGTATGTATATATGTATGGAGATATAATTATAGTGATAAATTAATGCTGACCATCATGGATTTTCCATATTATGAGAAAGGCTTTAGGCATCCTGTTACGGTGGAAATGGTATATTTTGTTATTTATAAATTACATTTAGTCATATCATAACTTTCAAAGATTCTATTGCCATTGAAAAGACTATATATATATATGTACCATGGACTGGTGTCTACCCTTTTTGTTCAATGTTGACGAGGGGAAACAAAAAGATAGAGATAAAACAACACAAGAAATTTCTATACGAAAAACATTCAATGAGAAAAATGTGCAAAGATTCTAAAATAAAAATATTTTAATGTTTGCATTTAAACGACCTGCCAAATTGTAATCTTTCTATTTCGGTGGAATAAATTATCGAGAGACACGAGCCGATAATTCATTTAACGAGAATCGTTTGGTTTCACAGGCGTATATATACGTGTATCGTATTGTATATATTTTGATCAGTGAAGTTTATTGCGTTGATGTTGTTCTTGTATTGAATTACGCATGCGTTGTTACAAATAAGTAAATGCAATATTTTTATGAGCGAGAAACGGAGGAGGTATATTGTAAAAGATGATGAAACACGGTATGCGTGCTACGGGGATGAGATACACAAATATGAGTTCAAGTTCGAAGAATTTCTTAAATTATTTTAGTAATAATTCCAGTACACATGATTACTGTACACTACTAATTATGCTGTATTACTGCAAATGGGCGAGTAGAATAATGTATTGCTCGTAGTGTGTCTCGAAATAAAGAAAAGCCGAGAAAAGACGGTGATCCGTGGGGCCCAGTCCAAAAAATTAAAACTTAATTATTTTTTAGTATGTTAGATTAGAGCATTTATTTGTTAACACATGTTAAAATAATGCGTGTATTATACTTTACCACATTATCATCTGTACATATAGATCATAAGAGTTAGAAGTACTAGACATTTCAAATAAATTCATGATATAATTAATAAAGTGTTGATTATTTTGTGTATCACGGTTTTTTAATCTTAAACATTTTCAGGGAAACAAACGTTACATTTCATAGCACGTTACGACTCGCAACGAGAAGTTGTGATTGATTGGTGTAGGTGAGCTTAAGATGGTATCAAACATTGTTACCGAAACATATGCGTGTATTTAACGTATTTATATTGTTTCTCATTACTTTTCTCAATATTTCATAATAATAGAATCAGAGTTAGCGTTAGCGGGTATGGTCCGGACAGCGGCCGCGAGGAGTTCGAATACTACATATTTGGAAATATAGTTTTTAAATGCCTCGAGATATATTAAACCGCACTCAGCTGGACCGGAAGGACGTCATGTATATTTGAATTGTTCAGTGCTGGCATCTGTGACGGTGGCGAACGAAATTTCACGAGACTGGCCGAAGCAATCAGTCGCGGTCGCCATTTTCTCGGGTAGTCATCGGGTACGTCGTGTTTCTTTCGGGTCGCTGTGTTTTTTGGGGCAAGCACCGCCGAAAAATTTGGGGTACGGCATACTCGTACGCTCCCCCAAATGGCTTGTCTGAACACCCTTAAACAGGAGATCAAAACTCTTGAGTCCGTCTTCCCTAAGAGCCATGAGAGATTTCAGATAATGTCTGCGAGTGTGGACGAACTCAGCTGCAGGTTCGTCGGTAAAAATGGGAAGAAATACGAAATACACGCCAATATTACAGTAAGTGTAACACACATGGTAACGATTTGAGATGATAAATCGATTCGAAGCCATCGCCAGCGTTTTTCTGTTCGCATGGGACCATGTTAACTCTCCATCGCTGTCTGCGTCCGATTGGACAAAGAAACAATAACACTCGTGTTATTATTTGGGCCTTTTGACAAGAGCCATGCCCGGGCAGCACGTACACCGTGCACCCACCATGCACGCTTTTCCCATCACAGTTTTTCGGTGTCTTTATAAGAGGATCTCGTTCTATGTAGATACTATCGATTCTTTTTCACTTCAATCAGTTTGTTTCCGACGAGATTTTCAGACGTATTAATATTGCGGTAGAGGTCAATGTATGCCACAAATAGAGGGTAAGTCCCTCATAATAGTACCTGTTCTCTCCATTTGTAGGTACTTACAGATTAAGAACAAAATAATAACGTTTGTCGTTTACATCTCGCAGACCGCCTCAGACAGTTTATATTCTATTTGCGCGAAATTATTTGTTTCGTATACACAAGATAATTTTGATAGATAAACTAGATTCCAAAGAGTAATATCCATTTGCGTTGTTCTTACCGTTGCCATTACCGTTGCTTCCAATGCGAAATTATCTTCGATTGTCATTTAATGCTCTTTGCTTGTTCTACAAACGTACAAACAAAATAAATAAATATACATATATTATATTATCATATAATAGTATATAATATATATTGTATAATTATAAAAATAAACAATATATTCATTCATGTATATTGTTTATATATTTTCTACACGCGATTCAATTGATTTACGATGAATAACTCGAAATATTGATCGTATCCAAACGAAAAATTTAACATTTAATGAAAATATATCACGTGTTTAAAGTTATTTTCCACATCTATTTTGTTGTTCAATTGTGACACAAAGTTGCATACATATGGAAGTATAATACAGTGATCACAGTTTCGTTCTGAATTCAATTTCGATCAGATTCTGGGACCAAATGGAAATTCGATAGTTTACCAAAAAATAATTTTATTTTTCGCACAATGTGAAGCGGAACAAAGGCTAAACGCGTGAGCTTAATTCGCGAATATTGATTGCGTGCGTTACTATTTACATTTTTTTTTCATTCGATTGTTAGTAAAATCGATAATCTTTATTCGGTTTTTGCCTTGTGTATCAGTAGATTACCATTTGACATTACGAATTAATTTACGATACGTGCTGTACGTATATACGCGTCCGTGTCATTGACATTAATTATTGCCGTTATCGATAAAAACTACGTATAAACATTCCTTATAAATAGATAAATATTCGTTGTATAGTTACTATCCAACATAATTTTTTAGATTAGGTACATAATCACGAGGTTTTCAAATTGTTTACATTCGTTGAATATCATTCTATGCATTCATTGAGTTCTCTGTATTCCGCTTTATTTAATTTTAACGAACGCTGCTCATTTGTCATGTTGCACGAGTTCTCAGATTTATGCGAGATTTATCTCAAGCTATACAGGCCATCGATAGTCCATGTTATTGTGTTCATTACGAGATTATAAAACTAATTGTTAGTAAGAAGGGATAATGTAAACTGTACATTCTGAAACAAGCATATCTTTCTGTTTAGAAAATATATAACTAAAGTGATATGTAATCTTAATTCTAGCAGATTATTAAAATACCTTAAGTCGGACCTGGGCGACGCTGGCTCGAAAAACACATGGTGCTGCTTTTCTCCTTTGCCTGCTCGACGAGGCAGTCCCCACCATGTCCACTCCGACTCTCCATTCAGCACGAGCCCCATGATGCTGCACTGGCAGGTTACTCACCACCACTATGTAAATATGTACACGCACATAAGACCCTGCCGGTGCAGCATCATGGGGCTCGTGCTGAAGGGAGAGTCGGAGTGGATGTGGCGGGGACTGCCTCGCCGAGCAGGCCAAGGAGAAAAGCAGCAACATGTGTTTTCCGAGCCAGCGTCACCCAGGTCTGCCTTAAGCGATAAATTAATGTGTCAAATTGTGATTAACCTTTCATCGGGCGCAACCAATCTGAGAGGCACAGTGCGATCATTTAGTATCCGGAAAACACAAGCACCAAAAGGGTAGCCCTACGAGTATAGACGGCACCAAGTGCACTATTTCCCTAACGGCAGTTGTATAAATGAACTTAATTAGGTGTTTATTCCGTCAAGCACATTGCGCCCGAACTCGGCAGTCCAGATATTGCGCCCGACGGAAGGTTAAATAGTGATTGTGAGACTATAAGTTAATAATTATAAAGCACATTTGAAAGCTTGAACTCTAAATGTTGAATCTTTGAATGGAAATACTGAATTATATTCGTTATGCTTTGTAAAATGCTTACAGACGCTTTAATTATTGTTTCACAGGAAACCTACCCTTCTACCCCACCAGTCTGGTTTGCAGAATCAGAGGAGACTAGTGTTACAAATGCGGTACAAATTTTAAGTAATACC
Source organism: Lasioglossum baleicum (assembly GCF_051020765.1). NCBI lineage: Eukaryota > Metazoa > Arthropoda > Insecta > Hymenoptera > Halictidae > Lasioglossum > Lasioglossum baleicum. The sequence goes on from NC_134931.1 coordinate 20,673,201, forward strand.
ACTGGCCGTGACAACCACGTCATTAATCAAGTCGGGATTCTCTTGAAAGAATTATGTAGACTTCATTCATTACCGGAACCGCCTGACGTTGAACGATTGAGAACAGCTTTGGATCCATTGCGTTTGGGTGGAACGAATGAAACCGTTGCGCAAAGGATGGAAGCCGACGATGTTGAAGACATTGACGAAGACGAAGAAAGCGAGACTGAGGAAGACCTTCATTTAGATATGGACGAGGGTGACGCGAATGCCAAGAGTAAGGTAAATACTAGGAGTATACTAAATACAAATCTATCTAAACCATTTTATGTTGAAATATATGTATAATATCTATATCTAACTGTTCTATTAAATTTATATTCCGTTCTATTAACTTTATAGGGTGAAGAAATGGATCTGGAACATTTGGCGACATTAGAAAGGTTGAGACAAAATCAAAGACAAGACTACTTAAAAGGTTCACCTTGCGGAAGTGTACAGGCCACAGACAGACTCATGAAAGAATTACGTGACATTTACAGAAGTGACAGTTTCAAAAAAGGTACCATCTTATATTTAATTCTGTTTCTCATGAAGACGACGTTTATATTCTTTATACTGTTTACAGGGATGTACAGCATAGAATTAGTAAATGACAGTTTGTATGAATGGAATATCAGGCTGATGTGTGTCGATCCTGACTCACCGTTACACAGCGATCTCATACTACTAAAAGAAAAAGAAGGCAAAGATAGTATTCTTCTCAACATGCTATTTAAGGTACATTATTTATTGATAGTTGACGTTGTTGTTTCATCCTGTTTCAACATTAAATGATTCGATGCTAATGCCGATGTTTAGAATACGAAAGCTCACATTTCCAGTTTTTGTTGTTACAGGAAACTTATCCATTTGAGCCCCCATTTGTCAGAGTTGTTCATCCCATGATCTCTGGTGGATATGTCCTTATAGGAGGCGCTATTTGCATGGAGCTCTTAACGAAACAAGGTTGGAGTTCAGCGTACACAGTAGAAGCAGTCATCATGCAGATCTCTGCAACATTGGTAAAGGGAAAAGCACGTATACAGTTTCAAGGATCTGGAGGTGCTGGCAAAGTGTGCGGCGGTCAAGGCCAGTACAGTCTAGCTCGTGCACAACAATCATTCAAGTCTCTTGTACAAATACATGAAAAAAATGGTAAGTTTGCCATCTGAATGATTAATATCGTTAAAATCTTCGATGAACGTATGTACTTTTTTTGTTTCTCTCAAAAACATGAGTTGAACTATAATGAAATATTTCTTATAGGTTGGTTTACCCCCCCGAAAGAGGATGGCTAATGAACAGGAATCACGAAAACAGAAAAGTTTGACGCGTGCTTACAGCTGAGACTTTAATTCGGTGTGTGCCCAACAAATAATTGTTACGATTAATGATTTAATACACAAAAATCACAACATTAACTAGGTAACTTAAGATACTGAATTAATCTAACGCATAATTCCTTTGATGGCTGAGAAGGCTGCCGAGCAAACAGTGAAGTGTTTGGTTCCATATGCATAGATTTTTCAGTAATTAGTGATTAGATCGTCAATCGCATTTGTGAATGCGAGACAATGATCGTTTCTTTTTCTTCGTTTCTTTTCTTTTTTTATCTGGAATTGATTCCTACATTCGGAATTAACTAAGGAATCGTGATTATTCCAAATAACGTTTCGTCTTAGTTCTTTCTTTTCTTTCTTCTTACGCGAGAGAGTACACATTATTATTATATATGCTATACGTACGTACGAAACAGTGTTAAAGTGAACGAAACATTCTGCGAAATGCGTTTGCGCAATCCGTGCTTCCTGTCTTTTCAACAGGGGGAGGGGAGAGGAGGGAGGGGGAGGCACTGACGGTTAGCAACTTAGATAGTTATATTGAGAATTTTTCTAAATGTTTTTTTTATCATTGTGCGCTTTCATTCGTTCCAATATTCTATCTTTATTATAATTTTAATTATTATTCATTTATCGTGCAATTCGTGAACGTAAGTTGTTTCGGTATACACATTTGTAGTAAAGCAATTTAAAGAAAGATACGAGATACGAGAATGTCTATGTTTCCGAAGAGGTAAATTGCGAATTTTGTTATCAACTTGTGTATCGGTCGCGACCCACTGTATTGAACGAGCGCACAACCAAACACCCTCACTCAAAGAAGTACCTTGAAATAAGACACATAATTCTCTGAACGTTATCTTGCAGTTTACAAATTAAAGAGGCTCTAGAGGGTATTACGTATTGGTAGTAAACTTCCTTAAAATTCTGCGCACCGTACAAAAATCGGAAAAATACCTTATTCCATACCAATTTCTTTTTATCTAATCGACGATACTTTACATTTATCTTGTAAGACAATATTTTTTACATATATTTTAGGTTACCAATCTTGCAGAATTAGCCTATGATACTGAACAACACTTTACACAGTGTAATACTGTCATTTATTTGTATTTAATCGTGAGCGGTTGACTTGTGAATTACATTTGATCAGATTTCCGAACGTCATGTCTCTCAACTTTTCGATCGTATTTACATATAGGAGTCGTATAGCAATATTAGGTAGTATATATTTCCCTAACGTAACTGAAGAAAGATAGATAGGGGTTGTATAGTTGTACATACATACACGCGTTCGTATATCGACGTCTTGAAAAAGTGCTCTTTATAGAGTCCGATGTTTCTTAAAAGTCGTAAGAGATAACCAAAAAAAAGAAAAAAGACAAAAGAATGAAGAACAAAAAAAGGTTTTGGTTGTGCGACTCGTTTAGTACGATCTACAGTTTTGTTGCATCGTTTCAACGAGCGATTGATGTGCCGAAGATCCACATAAAAAAGAATGTTTAGTCTGTATGTTGGGTATACGCTCAAAGTGAAATTTTAGTAGTACCCTGTACACATATACATATATATATATATATATCGTGACATATGATTTGCAATTCGCGAGCTCTATTTACACGTGTCTCAACATTGAAACATCAAGAAAAACGAATTCGTGCCACAACCGGAGTCCATCGCGTGGCCAGTTTCACATACGAGACAAGAGGATGTTCATCAGATTAGCAGAACAATTAGGATTACAAGACCAGTGCTTTTGACAAATTAGTGTATGCGTATTATTGTTGCATGTATATTTTTGATGTTCAAATGATTATTTATACATATATATGTATATATACAGAGATTTGCAAATTGCCAGACTGGAGCGCTACAAACGTATCCGAGAAATAAGAAGATTTGAGAAATTGCAATCGTTGATACAACATGCAGATATGCATTTTCCTGATTCGAACGAACAAGTGGGAATTCCTCAGAGCTGCAACCGATTCGACGGAACAGTTTCGAAAGAAGCTGTGTGGAAATAAATGTCTAAATATTAAAATTAACCACGGAGAACCGAAAACAAAACTTTTTCGAGCGAAGAAAATGGAAAATCAAAAAAGAATACATTTTCTTCTCGGCATTAGTGATGTACAATTTAAGTGAACGTCCAAATTATAGAGATTAAGTTTGTCTGGTGATGCCTTTATTTATTAGAATTGTTTAATGATTCTGTGAGATCTGAAGAATTTTAGGGGAACTAAGTCTATATTAATTGCACATCTCTGTATTTGTTGGAACAAGTGCAACGACTTTGTTAGCTGCCGCAGGATAGGATGTTGACAGTTTACGAACAAAGTGAAGGGTATTGCTTGACGGTCGATTCGAACGGGCAATAAGAAAGGCGCTACATTTGTTCCACCCGCTATTACGTTTCTTGTCATCTGCGAACGACTTTTGTTTTCTGTTTCTGTTTTCGTATTACGAACCTTGTTGATTTTTTTACTCGATGCCTTTTCCCTAGTTGGGAATAGTGATCAATTCTCGCTACACGGCGATGTCGGGGGCTAAACTGTTGCTTACTACGTTCGAAACTAACAAAATTTCTACAATTTTTGAACGATTTTTCGTTTATTCTTTGCAACTTCACTTCCAGAATGTTTATGCGACTTGTTTCGTACATACATATGTACACACATACACGAGGGATATTCATTCATCGTACAGACATATACACACATCCATGCGTACACGCATTCATATACACATGGTCCGATTCTTGTATATAAATATACATATTCCGTTCCTTGCGTTTCGTCTTCGTACGCGAATGTGAAACCGTAAACTTGGGTGAACCGTAAAGTATTAGTAGAACAAACAACAGTTAAAGAAGGACTATATTTACTCTTAGAAGACGTGTGTGTTGGCTATAAGAGGATGCAGTCATTTTCCGTATTGTTGGAAAGTCTCTGTCGTAAAACTAAAGCGTATCGTCGTTAAGAAATCCTCCGTCTTTCGAAAAACTAACAAAAATTTTGGTCGAGGACTGTGATAAGTTTATATTTGTCTTTTTTACTATTTGTTATAGAAGAAAAAAGCAACTATCACGTGTATCTCCTATGGTAGATCCAAGATCTTATTGTTTTACTGTACAAAAAGTAAACCAAAATCTTTACGTTCTCAGTACCGAGTTACATCTGTGTGCGATACTGCATTAAATGAACAGTCTTCCTATCGGGAGTTATGAAATGTTTGTTTGCAAAAGATCCTATCTAATCTAGAGAATTGGACATCGCATCGTTGGTTTTACGGTAGAGAAAGCTTCCATCGATGCTTCGTAAACGCTGCATGCTCCGAGAGCCAACGTGTGACTTTGTAGAGTTGAATTGGTCGCTTGAAATTCAATTTTCGTTTCCATTTCTATGTATTCTACTAGATGAAAGAAGGGAAAGCTTAAAGAGGACCGTATATCACAAGTTTATCATTTCTTAAACATTGTTAAACTTCAGACTAATCAGACTTCTCGAAGCTGCCTTCGCAAAGTATTTCGCCCACTTTGTCTTTCGTTCCTATGAACAATTGTGACAAAAAAAAAAACGAAACAGAGATTGCGCCGGTCTCTATCTTTGCGTTTGTCGATGGAGCTACGACAAAGTGGGCGACGCAAACGATCGGTGATATTCCGAGGAGTTCAGTTGGTCGAACTCGAACAGGTGTTTTGCAAAAGAATGGTAGGCTCGAGGAGCACGGTTCGTTCTCAATTTTTGATTTTCTTGTTGCACAGAATGTCAAGAGATTAAAAGAAAACAGAACGTTTGATCACGAATATCGAGGTCAAGAACGATGACTATTGTCGACAAGCGTACGAGGATGAATCGATGCATATGTTATTGGCGGTAACGTATGTGCGATACATCACGACCGTCTCTATTTAGTGCAGGCCGGATTGGCCGGAACATGGTATAAATTTGGCAATGCTGTCTCAGTCCGATTTCAACTAATTTGAAGTCGTTTGTGTACAACGCCATCTTTATGTGTCGCCGCATCACGTGTTCCGGTCTGTGCTAGAGACGGCTTCGGATACATCCGTAAATATGAATTATTGAACTAATCGAGCGGAGCAGCATGGGTCTAGTTTTGTTCGTGGTGTAATTATAAATGAAACAAAAAGGAGACGAAAAATCGTTTGTGAAATTCGTGCGAGCATCATCGTAATGAAACGAAAAAGTGTCTAGATTTCTAAGTGTAGGTATTTACAATCAACGAACTCATTGTCAGCGGACATCAATGATTTGTACAGCCGACTGTCCGACTGACACTGACAAGTGCTTGGTTGTTCGACGTCGTTAACCGTTATGTTCTTTGTCAACGGAGGAAAAAGGGGGAAAAAAAAGAAAAGAATAAGGAAGATCGGAGGTTTTTTCGTTTTCTCTCGTGTACGTTAAGTTTTCCTTCTTTCTTTCGAAGAACTCGCGAAGCGAATAATAATTGTAAGCAGCCCTGTGGCCTGTATATTTTTGCTACAAATATCGTTAGTAGTACCGTTTTTAAAAATGAAAAACGTTCGAACGTTCCCTCTGTTTCACTTTCTTCTTTCCGACATTTTTGCTTTTCTCTTTCGTTTTTCATTCAATTCGACGCGCTGAAAGAGAAGCCGAGGACAAGCAAAAAGCAGAACAAAACAAACGTGAAATATACAATGTGAACACGATTTCTCAGCTGTTGAACGAAAAAAGAAAGATCTTAAAATAGATGCAAAAGTAACGGGAATTTCTTGCGTGGAAATTCAACGATCGAGTATTTTTTATCCAATGCTATGTCGATATTCAATAAAGAACATTCAACCAATCTGGGCGTCGGTAGTTCTTCATTTACAATTCTCAGTCACGACGAGACCGGAGTTTCTTGCCTGCGCCGAAGACAACCGCGGTGAAAGAAATTCTCCTCACTCTTGCATCCGCGCTTTAGATTTCCGAGAAAGAGAACAATTGCGCCCCGGTTCATTCCACGCGGATCTCGATCCGTAATAATGTAAAGAAAAACAAAAAGAAGAAGAGAAAAGAGTTAACGAGCAAAGTATCCGAAAAGACGATGGCAGATAGTGACAGACTCATTGTGTCAGTCGATCGCTGACTTCTCCGAGAAACAATCGAATGATTTTGACCAACTCGCCTGGCAAACGACGAGTGTAAATGCGCGAACGAATATGCTTAACGAACTTTCGACTTTTCACGGTGATTTACAGTGGATTTTCGATTTTTGAAGACTGATTAAACGAAACAAAAAAAAAAAACAGAAAAGCTGGGACGGTCACGTTCCCTCTTCCACGTCGCTAAAAAATAAGACTCGCTTTCCCGCGATCATTATACCGGTCTCGCCATTCTGATTTCGAACGGAGTGATGCGAACACAATCGGCCTGTATACGCATGTTCAACCTTACCATTTCTCTGATTAACTGGATGGCGTGAAAGAACCGGAAACGCCCCCCCCCCTCTCCCCGAAATCGCGACTGATTAGTAGACTGCGGATCTTTATGCAAAATAAAAAATGTTTGCACTGATTGCAGGATACCAGGAGCCAAATAAAAATTCTATTCTTCTTTTAATTATTCTGTTAAGCTGAAACTAACACGTTGATGTCCTTAAATATTTTTACATGTCCACTGCTTTAAAATATACGTGCCCATTTTTGTTATAAATGCATAAAATCCGCAGTCTACTGATTAGCGAGACAGCAGACACGTTTCGATTTCGTTCCGAATGTATTTATTTGTGGCAAAAAAAAAAAAAATAGTTGTGAGTTCGTTAGAGCGTCGTTGAGTTTCACCTCTGTGGAGTAAAACTGACCCTTTCACGATCCCCGCAAAGACGATCCGTTATAATCGATCCTCTATAGTATACATATACTTATTCACGGAATTACTAACAGTTAGACTGCGGACCATTTATACAAAACAATTTTACACAGACCGATTGTTGCGGAACGAGGGTCAAAGAGAAATCGAATTTCTCGACGACAACGATTTGATTCAGTTGGAAATAAAGTAATGGCAAACGATTCTAAACGGCTCTGTTTTATTCCAGTAAGTTATGTACACTGAACATTCACAGTTCGCTACGGTAATCCCTATTGGCGTAATTTTCCTATCCGCGATAGTCACCGTCGGTTAGAATCAGTGGTTGAAACGGTTCTGAAAATAACTGTTTGGAACGGTTATATGTATGTACAGGGTGGAAATTATAAAGCGTTACAGACGAATATCTCAAAAAATATTGATTATACGCAAAAATGTTTCACAAGGAGAGGGTGCGGTAATTTCGCAAAGCTATAGCGCGCACTACTCAAGATTTTCCGAGAAAATTGCATTTGAAAATCGCTTTACTCGGTTATAAAGAGTTTGCGTTAATGAGCCAATAAGAAGGTGAGTGGCCGAGAGCGTAGCGCGAGAAATACTAGTAATCTGTAGGGGTTGCTGGTTCGAATCCCGTTATCAACATTTTTTTTTTCTTGAAATTGATATCTACCTCAATTTTAATAAACCTAAAAACTATTATATAAAAGTTATTTTTATTTTTTAAGTAGAAAATGGTTTTTTTTTATTTGTGGGAAATGGGGAAATAAAATAAATCGAAATCGAAATAACAATAATACGAAATGTTACTTTATAATACAACTTACTGTATTATTTCACATGCTCTTTATTGATTACATGCTAGTATGTGTGTGTGACACGAGTCAGGGTGATATTTATCGTAGAAACATGGAAAACAATCATTTTGACGGAATTTAGCACACACTATAAACACAGCGTTTGTACAAGTGCACGTTATTTTGAGGACTTCTATCGGAAAACATACTTCGTTCACATTCATAAATATACCGCGCCCTCTTCTTGTCACCTAACCTAACCTAATAATAATAATAATAATAATAATAATAATAATAATGATATACAGTTCAAAAGGAGTGGTCACTAAACGAGGTTATAATGATACAATAACAGAATTACAAATCAAAAGGTAATTTGAAAAATTTAGTTGACAACCTAATGATACTCGCATGATGACGCGCAGAGGTAATTAATGTTCTACAGTAAAGCAAACAGAAAAGACAATTCTGAATTCACACGTAAAACAGCGGATCGTTTGCTTAATGAATCAACAGACAGGTATAATTTCATTTTAGAGCAACTTAAAGCAAACTATTGCCTTAATAATCAGCTTTGTATACGGAATGATATGTCCTATACATTTGTTACTATCTGTTCCAATTTCCCGCGGGAATGTTCACTACGTCCCATTGCATGTAGTTTCGAGATAACATGACTCTGGTCCGCCGTGCATCAAACTTCCAACCGAACTTATCTATTTTTCTTTTTTTATTGTCGAATAACTTTTCTCCGTGGTGTTATCTGCGCGGATATGTATTCTATAAGGTCAATATTACGATCACGTTCATTATTAGTCCTGTGAATGATTTTGATACATATAATATTATAATATCTTATCGATAAAATCTATTAAATCTACTAAAATTTAACAATCGAATTTTGTATTAGGAGAATATGATATCGAAGGAGGTGGCACGAAAATTCAGTAGTGCAACTCAACGTCAAACCAGACGGCTGAAAAATTTTCCAAAATTTTAAAATTAAAACATTTGAAAATTTTTAAATTCAGTAGTTCTTGATTTTTTACAAGCAGGATTTTCAGTTGAAAAATCTGAAACCAATTGCAGAATATGTATTTGGGTCCTTGACATGTGTCAGATTTTTCTCAGAATTTCTAAACATCATTAACTAGGAAAAATAGGCCAAAAACTAGTTTTTTTTCGTCACTCTCGAATAAAATAACTGATCGAGGAAGCGCGTGTTCCCCGGAAAAATCGAAATCGATCAGCGGTCGACTCTAGTTACCCTTCGATAACACCAATGCCGTTCGGGTGAAGTTTCTCTGAAGTCGATTCTAGGACGCAGTGGTCGGCCCCGGGACTCCTTGTCGAAGGACGAACTCACTCCTTAGGCTGCGTTTATAGTTCCTGACTCGCGTGCTTTTCGTCTCGCGTGCTTTTGGTCTCGCGAGACAGCGGGTCAGAAATTTCGAGCGGGGTCGACGGGCCCACTGTGCCCCCCGCTGTGCGTGGCACAAAAAAAGGTCTCCGAAGATATCCTACCGCCTTAAAGGAAAGCTATCGGTAGTTTACCTAAACGAACCGTGAAGCCGTAGAGACCTTTTTTCGTGCCTCGCACAGTGGGCCCGTCGACCCCGCTCGAAATTTATGACCCGCTTGTCTCGCGAGACCAAAAGCACGCGAGACGAAAAGCACGCGAGACAGGAACTATAAACGCAGCCTTATTCGCCCGATGCTACGCGACGCGACGCGACGGTTCGAATCCATGCTGTTGGAACTTGCTAAATTGGCCGGGCTCGGAATTTGTAACGGAAGCCACTGTCACGGACGAGTTTCGATGCAATTGGACAAAGGGTGGACGGGGATGCAGGTGCGTGGCCACATAAAGGGGACTCGAGGAACGACGGGCACATTTTGCTCGCGCGTTAGTTTCGCCAGAATTCACCGGAACCGTGCTACATTGCGTTCGCTGTTTATGACGCCGCGTTATCGCGGACGTATAGACATGCGAGGACGGCGGTGGGGTTTTCGGGGTTGGGGGTTGAAACCCCGTGCCAACAACAAACCAGTGATTTTCTCGTCGCTGAATCTCAGCTATCACTGACTCCCATTCCGTTGACTAATTCATTCGATTGTCGCTGATATTCCCGCGTCACCGGGACACGCATGAGTAATTTAATAACCGGCGGATCTGGCTCAAATACGATACCCTTTTCTTTTTTTTTGATATTATTTTCCTACTTTATTGAAACTGAAACTAACACTTATTCCTACTTAGTTCTAATGTATTCGCTATTATACGTTCACAACTGTCTTACAATCTACTCTTTTAACACCTCGCACATAATCACTTATTCTATTGTTGCCTCCGAAACCCTCTGGGGGACGGGGACTTTCCGAGGTTATAACCTTTTTTCCGGTTTTCTCCCGCTATTTGTATAATTAACCCCCCCTTTTTGTATCATAGGATTAATCCTCGATTAACTCCGCCTTCGGGGAGTACCCACACTTGGTACTTTATACGTACTTTAAACATTCAAATACGATACCCTAATTCTTCTAGATTTCTTACACTCGTGGACGAAAGGCATCTCTGCCATATTTAATTTCTAGAAGAATCACATTTCTTGCTGCACACCTGCTACTATTGCATTGTTGCATATTGTAAGGAAAAGCCAGAATGGGTTTATTAACAAGATTGAGCACACGGATAACCATTGTCACTAGCAAATATCTAGAATCTTACTAGATTTTCGGTCGAAACATAAGTTTGCGATTTTTCACTTAACGTCCTTATACGAGCAAATTTTGGGCTGGGTGAGGGCTCGTTCGAAAGAGGAAGGTTCACCGCAGGGGGCTCTGGTCATCCCATCAGTAAAAAAAAGGCTTTTAGAGACAGAAAAATACATTGAAATCTGCAGGATTTTTTCTCGATTTTTTCCCTACTTGTTGCATGTGTTATCGGTTATGATAATACTATTCCGCACAACGCGCGTTTGTTTGCCCACCGGAATCGACATCCGGAAAATAGCAGTTGCAGCATTAATTTGGGTGTTTATTTTTCACAGACGCGCCCAGCCTAAATTTAAACACGTTCGTTTAATTAAGCGATTCGATTATCGTTGATGCGAATGCGCCCAGAATCGGCGTGATCGTGTTTGACCTCGGTTCTTTTTAGTGTTTAGTTCGACGGCAGAGAACGCTGTTTTGCGCGAGTGAACATATTCCGTTATCGTTTGTCTCGCTGCGTCTCGCAGCTCGGCGATTCTGAAAAGCGTGAAGGGATGATCGCAAGTTGCGAAATTTCATTTAACCCTCACTGATTTTGGCTACAAGGAGACTGCACAATTGAGATTTTACAGAGTTATAGATCTCGTTCCCCTGATCACGAAAATACCCCATTATAGGGGCAGACACTCAATAGTTTTCAAGATATTTGCAATTAAAGTTTCATAACCTGTATAATACTAGTTTAGTTCAATTTATTAGCAAGCACTGGTGTGGCGTAGCGGCAGCGAGCTGAACTTCTACGCCGTAGACCCAGATTCGAATCCCTTCGTGGTAATTAAAAAAAATCTTTTTTTACCGATATGGCAGCGCCCTTACCTGTCAAAAACACTGGAGATTGCTCAACTTTAAGCAAGCATAACTCCTGAATCATTGATCCTACAGGATCGAAACTTTGATCTGCAGGTTCTCCGGGTACAAATCTACTGGATTACATACCAAATGCATCATAATTTATAGGAGAAACGGGCAAATTTTGAGTCCGGTAATCTTACTTTGTTCGTATTTGATTTTTTACGCTTTTCTATTAAATATGATCGGATGCTTCTCTCTTTTGCACAGTAGTATATGCGATATTTTATGTATATTGAATTTCTCGTGTTAACAATTAGCTAATAATTACCTCGCGACTGAGTTTAAATTTATGCCGATTTCACTCGTGTTGACTAATCCGTTTAATTGCCGATGAAATTTCCCCGTTGCCAGCAGACATCAATTAGATTAATGATGAAGGAAGAAGCATCGGTGGAACCAATACGCCCCGTTAATTGACTGTAATTAATCTTTATTTCTTGGTTATTGAATTCAACGTATCATTACTTTCGTTTAATTATGACTGAATTGTTAAACTATTGTGCAAAACGTTCTTTCTCTGTGAAGATCAATTTGTTCACTAATTGTTAAGTCATACTTTATAGAACTGAATAATATTATTGATGATCTTTCTGATAATCAAATTGTTTCTTCCATTTCTGACCTTGCATGACCTTGAAGGTCATTGTGTAGTAGATGGATGAATTCCCCATGACACACGCTTTCATACGACATAAAAATTTAAAAAATTGGAGGTCACCTTCGTTTCTATAAAAGTAACGTAAATGCAACAAAAATGCATATATCAATTTGTTGCGTATAAAAAACAGTACTACTTTTTCCTCTATAATTTTTTTCTAATATTTACTATTTACAAAAAAAATGCTGGCTAGTAATAGCCTGAACACCCTGTATAGTGTCGCATGGTTTAACGATGTTTTGAAGCATTCCGGCCGTTGCTTAGTACTGTAGGACGCACATATGTTCCTGCGTTTGGTCGCGCATGCGCGTGCAACCCCGCCCAATCTGACAACACTGACCCGTACCCGAAATTTTCGGGTACCCGCCCACCCCTATTAATTTACCCAGCGTATTACCGGAACAGACTGCAACGTGGTGGTAGGATACATCGAATTCTCTTATTTCATCTTGTCATCGTAAAGCCAACACGCGTTAATCGCACAGCATTGTTAGCGGTGAAACGTTATGCACCGTTACTTCAACAATATTCATGTAATATGCGCTCATAGTATTTTGTAATATAAAATGTGGGGGATTGGAGGTGCGGTGTATAACGTAAAATTACAGCGGCGTATCCGATTATTGAAAATCTTCCGTTGACCCTGATAATCTGTTATGCGGGAGTAATAACGCGACCAGATAAACGAACGCGGATGAGTAACGATGAAAACTGATACACGCTGGGAACTCGTTTGCCGTAGCAACCCAACAAATTGAAACTACGATGGTCCTCCATTCGGCGTGTTTAGAGCGATTGTCCACTACAAGATTGCCGCTGGCTCAGGGGCACTTAACGCTCCGATTCGCACAATAACTTGTGTACTTCACATTCGTAGAACAAGAACACTTATTGTGAACTCTTAGAAAGACCAAGGTTCAAAAGTTCATAGTAGAAAGTTGCTCGGAAAAGTTCATAATAAAAAGTTCATAGGAAAAGTTAATGAAAAATTTAAATTGTTTTAATATGTCCAATGCTTCAAATTGTGCTTGCTCATTCTTGTGATAAATGCATAAAATAAAATCTGGTTTAATTATGAGTAAGGATGAGTTAGGCACTATGAACTGATCTTGCTAGTCTGCACGCGGACAAGTTCCCGTTCGCCGGGTGAAAATCGTACGGTGAACCGAGGTGAAAAGTGTGCACTAATCCGTGGAGTACAATTTTCGCCGTTCTCATCTCACAAACATGAACCAGGGTAAGGCGATGGCGATGTATACATAGAGTACAGACACATACGTACGCCGCGGCGGTAGTAGCGTACGGTGGCTAGTGAAATATCAACAGGTGCAGTCAGTCGGTTGTTTCGCTTAATCGGTTCCTATTCTGTGACCGAGACTTCTAAGCTCCACCCTGTAATTCGTGATAGCCCTCGAGAGAATCCAGCCGATGCGATTCCAGTGTCTTCAGCCAGGTATGATTATCCGATCGCCTTTCGGAATCGTCCAGATTCTAGACTCCAGAACGTGCGACCACACTGATTCAAAGTGGAATAACCCTGGTCTCATCTTCCCTTGGAAACCACTGGTTCTGAAACTAGAGAAACTGTGACAGGATTTCAATGACCCCACTCAAATGTTGTTCGAGACAGTAACGTCTCGATATATAATATGTACACTACCGTCCATACGTATTTGACCACCTTCACAGTTTATCGGAAATATACAAAATACATTTAAAATGTATACTTTGTAACTTTTGTAACAGTATTATCTTTCATACACTCATATAAAAGTAATAATTAATAGTACAGATAATATTTGGTTGGGGACTAAGTTTCTTCGCATTTTAATGCAGAAATGAATCAAGTTTTTTCCATATTTTAAATGAAGTTTATTTATGTTTTGATCGACCACCTTTTGCCATTTTTGAGGTAGAACCACAGACGAGATGGGTCCCATGGAAATCATCGACACAGATTTCGCCGACACGGTTTACACCGACAACATTTCATTAATTTTTTATTTATTAATTAATTAAATCAAGAACACTCGGTTTCATATTTTGTTTTTCCACTGATTTCCATTCAATCCACATTGATTAATTAATTATTAAATAAAAAATTAATGAAATGTTGTCGGTGAAAACCGCGTCGGAGAAATCTGTGTCGGCGATTTCCATGGGACCCAGACGAGATACAGGAATAGACCTGACACCTTATGGCGAGCACTTGTTTTATACATTTATGTAATCAGAGTACTTAATCGTTTTGTGGAAAGAAGACGTACCATGTACTCGATAAATGTGGCGGTGTTATTTTTCACTATAATTCCACAGGCCAATAATTGCGCGGACTGTAATCGTATTAGCACGCTAAATTAATCCCGGGATATATCACTGACAATAACAAAACACGCCGCACGGTTTACCCCACATAATAACAGACGTATCACGGATACGCGTGACACCTTCGTCTCTATTGTCTACTTGATCCTTCCGGTTTGATATCCTATCTGTGGCGCGTATCGAGTCAGAACCGTCAATCATTCAGTAGACAGACAGAGAGAGAGAGAGAGAGAGAGAGAGAGAGGGGGGGGGGGAGGGAGGAGGGCAGATTGTAACAGGCGGGAAACAACGGGGGAAACAATAAAAGAAAGTCAGGCTTGGGAGAAACAGTGGAGAAAGTAAAGAGCTGGAAGCCAATGGGGCGCGGAAGGAGGCCGGGTGCCAGGCATAAGTTGTTTGGCATTCATTTGGCGTGCAATGCCGAGCCCATTCCGAGATTGAATCCCACAAAACTGGCTGCGCCACGGCGTTATAATTAATTTATAATACCTCTAATTACGTGGCCATGTCGGATGTGGCTGTCCCGACGTTTAATTTGTCCGCTAATTAAACAGGGAACGCGCCCTACGAGCGTGCAACGCGTCTACATAGTTTCTACGGTTTTCTCTCTCTCTCTCTTTCTGTTACACAGGACCATGCCCTTTCCCAACGACCTACCGGCCGCGGCCGTTCAGGTTATGTGCCCCGAAACGACGAACACACGACTGCTCTTTGCGGTTACGCTTTATCCCCGTACAACCCCCGGCTGCCTATCGCCGAGATTTTACGATGATCTTCGCTGATAACTATCCCCCTTCTCTCGAAGGTCTCCGCGGGCGAACGTTGAATACTGTTTCCTCTTGATCTTTTCGTTATTTAGCAACCTCTTAACGGTGCAGAGTGATTTTTTATTCCCCGCAATGATTGTACTACAATTTCTCTTTGTTTGTTTCTAACCCATTCTACTGAAACAACCAGTCGGGTTGCGAAGAAGTATTCGAACGCCCTTTAAGACAGAATAACTTTTTTACAATTGTACCAAACGACCTGATTTCTTTATAATCAATTAGAAGCATTGGTTTATGAAGTGATCTGCAAAAAAGATTTTCCAAAAATTATAAATAATTTGCAAGGTTACATGCAAAAATCAAAAAGGCCTTTCTTTAAAACTGTTTTATTTGGGCCCTTAATCAAAATTTAAAATATATGTTTCGTAGATCCATGTTAGTTATACATATACATGCTGAAAATTTCATCAAAATCGATTAACATCGTGTGAAAATCATAGTGATTTCCATAGTGAAAATCATAGATTTTGCACGAACCTTTTTGTACCATTACTTTGAGTATACACTAAAAAACAAAATATACAAAGTGTTACATTTTTTTTGACAAAATTGTGGTGCCTTAATGCTCGGCTTTTTAACTTTTCTTCGTGAATGATGAAAGAGAATCAAGTTCGTTTTGAAGATTTTGGTTCATACGATACTGGCGAGTCCGTTGAAGTTTCTTTCAAAGTTTGAAGTCTATCGGAGAGCTAGCCGTCGAGATGTGTCAGCCGTATCAGAAACTAAGGTCTCGAGGAATATACGTTTAATGTTTTTTCTTTCAGTTATATGGGATATACGTATATGTACTTATTTCAAAAATCCATAACTTCGTTATTTTTACGAATTGAAACAACCACGGTTTGGAAGTTCTACACCAGAATACTCTCGTAATGCGTTCGGTATCCCCATTTGTCTTCGTAACAGCTTTCACAACTACGATGTTTTACGAAATGTAACATATACGTACTTGATGAAACGTGAACGAAATTTACCACACTAGAGCCGCAGATTCCACGAATGTCCCGTGTTATAATTTTCATTTTTGTACTATGCGTAGTGTAATTTGGAATTACAAGCGCGTAAAATTAATTTTGGTTTCCCCTTCGCAGAATATGGTGTGTTGCGGTTCCTCACCGATATACATATACATACCTACATATCTTTTGTAATTTGTTATTATAATTTGTTATTTTTATATACAGGGTGAGGCGCCAGAAACAGGCCACCTGAATAACTCGGCTGCTATTGGTGTTAGGAAGAAATGCATCAGATGGAACTTGCTTGGTTTCGAGGGGGCATTAATCAGATGTTAGTAGCTTTTTTGTAGGTGTACGCGTAAAGGACATATGAAGGTCAACCTCATTTTTTTAAATGGAATGAGGTATTTTTTAATACATCAATCGATGCAGCTGGACATTCGTTATAAAAAAGTACTCCTATGTATGTCGAAAAATTAGTAGTTCTGGAGATATTTCAATTTAAATAACTCAAAAATACCATTACTGTCGTGTACTAACAATAAGATGTTAGCGTTTACTTACTTGTGTAACGTCTTAGTACGCTTTCGCGGAGTACATTTTCGCAAAGGAAAAAGTTAATTCAAATCACCTCAGGAATCATCCCTTTGAAGTACAATATTTTTGGGACACTGCATATTGTTACGCACATATGTATATTGTAAATATTGCGCAATACATTGGTTATTATTAGACTGCGGATCTTTATGCAAAATAAAAATGTTTTGCATGGATTGTGGGAAGCAGGAATAACATAAAAATTGATTTTATCCCTTAACGACTTTGTTACACTCAAAGCAACATTACAACCAACATTCTTGAATTTTTTAAATCTCTTACTGTGTGTGTTTTATACATACATATATTTCACCCAATCAATTTCTTCATAAATGCATAAAGATCCGCAATCTAGTTATTATACTATGTATCTTGTATCCATTAGGAAATATTTTACTCGATATTTGTTTATCTAATGAATAAAATAATCTAATCTTCCTTCTTTTTACGAGCAAAATCTTTTCGTCGCGTTTCAATTGTTTGATAAAATATGAGAGTACACCGATTCTCTCTATTTTCATATTAATATTTAAAAAATGCACCTTACCCTCTTTTTCTTTCTGGTTTTAGATGGATACTACAGACTTTTAGAGAGATCACTGGATTTGCTCGTGTACTCATCATTTACGCGTTTCGGCAAGGTTTGAAAGAAATGAAGTAGATCTCGTATCAGGTAGGTGCGAAGATGAAAGCCGGAACTCGTACAATGATATCATTTTGGTTCGTCTTTCTCTTTAATGTTCCTCTTTGACGGTGAACTTTAATTTCCTATGGGAATTCGTGGACACTCTGCAGGTACAGTATCTATTACCCCGGTCTCGCCGGTTTGTCCTCGACCAGATCTCTCTTGCTTCTGCACCTTGAATACTATATTCTGCCGCTTATTGCGTCCACGAGGATCAAACACAAACCTTTATACATACATCCTACAAATTATCGAAACGCTTCTGCTACGGCCACGTCTAATAATAATTGGTCCGGCAGGGCCACGTTTCTCATTCCGAGGACTATAAACCACGAAGGCTGTGCTACTGTGCATTATTGCCGAATTGTAGAATAAAAACAGAATTTTCAATACTACATTATAAATTAATATAACCTACCAACGTCTTCAAATGAATTATTCGATATAAATTAGTAATGCAGCAACGATAATGGAATTTCAGTCAAACATACGCGATATCGTATTAAAAAGTTTTTATCACATAAACGTAACATTTCATTGGAGATGTATTACAATGCGAATTACGAAGATCGTTAAACAACGTACAGGAATCAAAGTGCTTTATTTTGTAAAAAGTCTTCAATTTTTTTCATTAAATGTTCTTTCCTCTGCCGCGCGTACACGTTAATGAAATTGCAGGATTTAAATTCATGTCGATTCTCGACGCGAACGTTTTCATTGCTCCTAATTGAAAATAAACGACTTATCTCTTTTATTACTGTACCGTTATCGTTTGTTTGATCTCTTTAAAGGTATCGGGGCGAAGTTGAAAGCTCTTGGTTTACTTTGGACGTTTGCTCGCCGATCGACTTCGCCATTTTCTCCCTTTACACCACTTTTTCGCTTATTCATTATCATTTTTAATTCGGAACGATTCGGTAACGATATTATATCGTTTGAACCAATGAACTTGTTCGACTGACACGACTGAAAATTATAGCATGCATAAAACAATCGTTGCGGTAAACATTTAATTGTTCTTACTGTGCCGAATAAACGAAATGAACTTCCAGCTTTCGAGCTTATTACTAGACTCTGGATGTTATGCGTTTACGACTAAAATGAATACAGTTAAACCCTTGATCTGAGAAAATGGAAACTGTAGGACGTAAGAAAAAGTACCCCCTGTAAGAAAATGTAAATTATACAGGGTGTCCCAAAATTCCTGAACATCCCGGAAATGGGAGATTCCTGAGACCATTTGAAGCGACATTTTCCTTTGCAAAAATGTTGCTTCAAATGATCTGGAACCTCCCATTTCCGGCTTGTTTGATTCCGCACAAAGATTTATATTTCCCCACAGCGTAGAATATTCCTTCCAATAGTTTAATCTTTTCGAAGTGCCTGTCATGAGGCAAACAGCCATAAAACGTCTCTTTAAAAATACAAGCTTAGAGGACGTTGTTCATCCGAGCCCCTTTTTTTTTATTTGACCTTCCTTCAGATACCTAGAAAAACGCCAATTCTCGAGTTGCCGCACTTGGAGGCACTCGAGGGTTCAAGCTTAGGGCACCGGAAAACGGTCATAAATAAATCCGTGCGACTTCACTCCGAGGAACGTTCTCGAGACACTTGAGGGTCCCGGATTCGGACGCAGCGGGTCTTATGGTCCCCAAAATCGGCGGCCAAGGTCGCGTCCCTTGTGCCACACGTGCAATAACCGTTCGCGCAGCTAAATACGTGTCTTAGGAATTTTCCGTCGGTTTGACTTGAGGTGGGGATTTTCTCCTCCACCGGTGAGGGCTGTTGTAAATAGAAGCGAACACGATCGGATCTAAAAGTAATCTCGTACATCTTCGAAAGGATCACCGAATATTCGTAAAGGTTCACTCCGAAGAACTGTAAACGTGCCGTTTTCCGCCATCTACCGCTATATCCATTGCTTCGGATTAAACAGTCACCCAATGTTAATTCGGCCGGTGACCGTGTTGTAAATATTATAAATAAACATTTGCGTGAAATTCAAACGAGATAATTATTTGCATCGCGAGAAACAAAACACGGCTGTTGAAGGAATTCTGGGACACCCTGTATTTTTTTTTATAATAATAATATAGAATAAATACGCGATGGAATATGGTCACGAAAAGTTTTGCCGTTCGGACATTTCATATTTCATTTTAGCGCAAAATTAATCAATACTGTATCCTTCGAGCAATATCGATGTTATTGTCTTTTTGTAAATACCGTACCCTCGGTAATAAGATGTTAGATTTTTCTGTTCGTTTTTTACGGACGCAGATTTCAATGATTTAATACATAAGGCGATGGCTGCATCCTTCCTTTGCCAGGAGATTCTCTGCTTTCTAATTATCCGTTGTTCTTCGGAGATAACAGGAGTGCATGGCTTCGCTTCGTCGATACAGGCCTTGAACGTAATATTATCGTCGATATTATAATATTGATTCTGCTTAATTAAATTTATATACGAGTAAAATGATAAATAAATATTTGACAGTCTCTGGGTGTAAGGAAACCTCTTTTTTCAACCACCCATTATGCATTCTCTAAGGTTAATCTATCTGTTCATCTATGTCTGATACTTTTACGTTGGACTCTTTTAATATCCCATTGATTTAGACTGTTTTGTGATTTTTTTCTAATAGTATAACGATTTTTTTTTGCCTGAAGAGAAACATTCTTTGAATCGTTTTGTTAAATGTAACTTCAACAAAATGCCTGTTGGTTTTTATACACAAACTAACGAAGACATAATCGATTCAGAACAGAATAATAAAAAAGATCTATTTTATTTGTTCCATTTGTTAACTTTATTTTTTAAGATACGTAGCTATTCTTAAATAAATGAAATTGCATTATTTCTCGGCACGTTGAATGTCAAGGGGAGAGCTAAAATCCTGGAGTTGTTGAGGTTTCGCCTTATCAAAGTTTTCGAGTCGGAGAAGTTTAACAGAACAAAGTTCGACTTCTAGGGCTTTGTGCCAGGGTGAATGTTATTCGGATTGTGTCCAAAAAATTAGAAATTCAATTTTGAAGGGCAAAGAGTTTAAAAATATTAAATGAACTTTCTACTTTTAAATATATGCGATGTTGATTTATAGAAAGAAACTTCGATTTGTAGAGGACGAATTGAATTTACACACATATGGGAAGTGTTTTATGAATTTTTTTATCAATGCAATAAAATTGCAATATAAACGAGTAGGTGAAATTCAAAACACTAGAAAGACAAGCAAAATTTAAGAGCATCGATGTATGATCCTCAATGTATTAATTAATTAATATTTCGTTGCTTGCGATTGGTGCAGAAAATTTTTCTTTTGCAGAAAGATCCATAATTTAGTTATCTTCACTGTGGTCAGTGACAAGAAGTGCTTAATATTTTTTATTATAAAAATTTTTTATAAAAATGTATTATTTGTCAAACTTTTCGGTGGTTCCTTTTAGCAAAGAAAATAGCCTTCGTTGATCAATGAATTCAAATATAGATAATTTGATCCGAAAAAACACGGTTGACCTTCACGTATCCTTGTCGTATTAACCTAATAACAAGCAAATTAGTTACGTTTAATTACGCGATCCTATAGTATGTATTCGAAGAGAATGATTTAATACAGAAGTTCTGTATAAAAAATGTAATTATTGTGGTAATACTATAATTCTATGAAATATATATCTATATTTAAGTACATACACGCGAATATATGAAACGAGACTTCCAATTCTTTTTATTATTATATTTGATTTATTTTCTAGCACAAAAATAAAATCTCTTTAACGCAACGTGCTGTGGCAGTGGCGCGGATGCTTAATTGTGGAGAGAGCCAAGAGTTTTCTAAAACTCATAATTCACACGAGTGTCAGTTAGCTGTTGAATGGAGTTGAATTATGTTTTAACCCTTTCGCCACGGCATATGGCAGATCTTCCTCGCCAATGCAGTGCCATTGTACGAGACAATCTTTCATGGGATTTCCACATCGTCGCTCTCATTTCTATTGTACAAATTATTGAATTTTTATTCAAATTATATTTAGCGAATGTTTGGTCTGTACCAGAACGTTCTAAATAATTTTAAGAAACATCTTTTTCAGGTATTACGTTCGACATTTTATTGCATTTCGACGGTGCATACGACTGAATCTTCTAATGAATCTAATGGGGTTGTGGGGTGATGATGGGGTGTTCCAAAATTAGTCGATCTTGAATATCAAAGTCACTGCACTACACTAGTCTACACTACACTCTTCAGAGCACGAAATTTATTTATATACACTGATGGATGCGCGTACGACCACAGACACAGCTCAACCATGAATGCCTGCAGGGGACACATGGCTGCGCGGCAAACCTATCTGCTTCAATTTTTCGGATTAATTAATTTTAATCAATTTTCAGGCTTCTTCAATGGAGGTTCCAGGAGACAGAGAAATTAATTTTCGACATCTGCTCGACATCTCACTCAAGTTGTGTGACACCCACGCTCCTAGTGAAAATAGTTAGCGATGGTCTATCACTCACCGTCGCTAACGAAGAAGGACTTGCGAATGCACACATACAGGGTGTTCATTTGAAAACTTTCCAGCCGGATATCTCGAAAAGTATGAAAGATATTAAAAAAAGTGTAAAACACGTGTCCGGGGATTTCGTGGGGGAAAGAGGGGGGGGGGCAGTATCAGTTTTTTATTTGGGTAGCGTTTTCAAAGTCATTTGGAGGTCAACTTTATTTTTTCAAATGGAAACCTATATTTTTTATTATGGGACGTTATTGTACGTAAAAAGACCAGCAATTTTCGTAGGTTCCTTTTTTTCCACTTTGTTCGATGATCTTTTGCCATCTTTCTATGTTATGCCAGGAGCAGATAGTGAAAAACATTTGTGATGTGCGTGAAGAACGTGCTTTGACAAATTTTCAAATGCTGTTTTTTACCTTTCGAATAAAATAAAATTGGATCGGTGAACGACATTCGATATCGAAGGATTAAAAGTTCCAATTGAAGCTGCAGTTTTTAAATTCAAAACGAAAAATTGATCGATAAATTGAAGGACGTCACTGAAAATGATGGTTGATACAACGATGACTGAATGTATAAATGTATTCATTTATTTAATTATCGATGCCGTAAACCAAACGATTAAGGAGCACGTCAGACAAGTGTCCTCGTTCTGAATCATATTCTGGACATTGCCAGAGATACATAATATGATTAAGGTCTTGAGCTTCTGTTCCGCATTCACAGGAACCATCCAGAATAAAGTGTCCTCTCGCGAGGGAAGCATTTAAATTATAGTTGCTCGAAAACCAAGGTATTCTTGCATTGTTAAAGAAGTGTTGGAGTTATTTTGGTAGTTTTAACCTTACAGTTAGCGTAAAAAAATGATACAATTTATGGGAGCATCTAATGAATGGGTATAATTAGAGTAGTAGTCAAGAGAGAGAGAGTCGTATATCAAATAAAATATTCTCGAGATAATATCGTTTCGTATCCCAGCGATACTTTATACTCACAAGGTGAAACATTGAAGCGCCAATCAACGATTTTGATGAAATTTTCCTACGATGTATTTCCTATAAAAAGTGTTTTACACATTTTTCACTACAATTATTATATTTTAATGGATATTTCGGAAACTATTGTGTTATTAACACAAAAATTATGTATTGTTGTGTTGTACGTACATTTTTCACAAAGAAACGAGGCCAGAAAAATTCATAAGAATGCCACTCTTTCTAAATTCATTATTTAAACACATCTTTTATTTGGGAGCCTGCTTGTCTAGTCAAAATTATTCTCTCATTTCTAATTATACGTTGGAGGCGTTCGTCAAAATATATTCGCTACCTCTTTTTGCCAGGAATAATTTTAGCTCACCGACATGAATATTAATAGAAAGAATGCGTGTCAAATATTTTTATGAAGACTAAAATTGTTGCAACGTTTCATAAAAAACGATGATTGGCAGTTCAACATGCCCCCGTTCCAATATGCAAATGCCTGTTTATCGGTGGAGTTAGAATTTTGTCGATATTTCTAAAATTCGAATGTTGCAGTTAACAAGGCAATCCTTCTCTTTTACCAAAGTAAAAAGAAAAAGATGATTTGGGATATTGCTGTTTTTCGAGAGAAATTGAAGTCGTTTGGTCCATTCATACAAAAGTTATTCTGATTTAAAGTGTGTTGAATCAGTTATGCTCCTTACTGTAGTTATCACTAATGACTAACGTTCACACAAAGACTATTGGTCATTTTTAAATATTAGTTGATTATTGTTCAACTCTGCCGGGAACCTGTAATTATTCTCAGCACTGTGGATCATAAAATTTATAGACGTGGTGTGTTTTGTTACGGACCGTGTCTCCAAAATACCTAGTCATAAAGTTTTCATTACCCGGCTAAATAGGGGCCCCGACACACCGTGCATCGCGTCACGCGTCGGCTCTGGTTATCCTGTAATTTTTGAAGAATCCTCCGGAGCGGATTGCCGAAGACGACGATTCTACCGTGAGGACCTTGCGTCGGAATGCCAATAAAACTCATGAGAGAGCTCAGGGTGCGAGCACGAGGTACATCCCGTAATTTCGATCAGAGGGTAGACGACGCCGCGCCGCGCGCGTTCGCGTTACATCGGGGGTTTCGCGAGAGAGCACGTTCGACGGGGGCGCGAAAGGAAAGCTGGAAGCGTCGAGAGAGAACTCAGAGAACGGCGCGGCGCGGCGCGGCGGCGGTCTGGTTCGTATTGGTATTGGTTGGTATCACCCCGCGATAAAGGGGCCAAGGGGTTCTAAGGGGGTAGATGCGTCGGCGTGTTGCGCCGTAGCTTTTGCCGCGGCGCCCGCCAGTCCATAGGCGAAGTCCTAACGAGGAGCTGGCGTGCGAGCCGCGTCTTCGAAAAGCTCGCTCTCCTCGCGATCGCAGCCGATATATTTACGTGTTCGCGGGCCCGCGCGCGCGCGCATCGGATCTCGTTCGTAGTTTTCGCACCGTTTCGGACCGCGTTCGCTTGCCAGCCGATAGCCGATGCCCGGTTTCAGTTATTCGCCGCCGGTCGCGATCTATATCGTCATCCGAAAGTTTCCCATCATCGAGTCCCGGAAGATCTTCTGTCGACCCAGTGCGATTCGGTGAAAATCGTCTGTGACGAGAGCTAGTGTCCGCGGATCGATCCCCAGGATACGGACAGAGAGTGCTGGGAACGCGGTGATCCATCGGTGAGCCTCCTCCGGTGCGGAGACTCCGGCGACATGTGACGGGAGGTTGTCGATCGTCCGTCCACCATAAATCTCGATCCCCCCAGTGTGTGGATCCCGTATATACCCAGACACGTCCTTCCCGGAGATTTGTAATCGACGGAAGGTTGATCGAACAACTTGGTGATTTTATTCGAGGATACTGGTGCGTTCCCGTGTTACGGTTTTCCTCTACCTAGCTACCTAGCTACCACCCGGGTCGACGACAAGTGTGTGGGATGTTGGATGAATTGTTTTCGTTTCTGTGATTTATCGTCGCGCGGAAGTGATTGAACGGAGATCCAGGCCAACTGTACGCGTATACGTGTAAGTTTCACGGTCCCGCGGATGATGCAAATCGAATTTTTGGTCTGATGAACGGTGGTGGACGGTAGCCGGCTCGTTCACCGGAGAGCTTGTT
This sequence comes from Lasioglossum baleicum, assembly GCF_051020765.1. NCBI lineage: Eukaryota > Metazoa > Arthropoda > Insecta > Hymenoptera > Halictidae > Lasioglossum > Lasioglossum baleicum. The sequence continues at coordinate 20,698,518 of NC_134931.1, forward strand.
TTTACGGTTGCTCGGCGGCCTTCGTAAACAACTGGAAGCGTCAGTTGAAGCCTTCGCGCGATCACCCGAGAAAGGATTGCGCGAGAAAATCGAGTGAATTTTATTATTTACCGTTGCCGGGAAATCTTCGGTTTTTACGGGGATCGCTGTTTCTCTGAAGATCATCGAATCTTCGTGTTCATCTTGTGTTCTCTATTGGTCGGTAACATTTCTGTAATGTGATTGTTGGACATATCGTGGAGGTAGTCGTGATCGACTTATTTTATTTATTCTCTCTTGAAACCTCTACAATATATAATGTGATTGTTGCACATATTGTGGAGGTAGTCGTGATCGACTTGTTTTATTTATTTTGTCTTGAAATCTCTACAAGATATAATGTGATTGTTGGACATATCGTGAAGGTAGTCGTGATCGACTTATTTTATTTATTTTGTCTTGAAATCTCTACAATATGTAATGTGATGATTGTTGAACATATCGTGGAATTAATCGTGATCAACTTATTTGATTTATTCTGTCTTGAACTCTCTACAAGATATAATGTGATTGTTGGACATATCGTGGAGGTAGTCGTGATCAACTTATTCGATTTGTTCTGCCTTGAGACCTCTACAATGTGATGTGATTGTTGCACACGTTAAATGCTGGTCGTGTTTAACTTGTGTGTGAAGTTTCTATAACATCATGCGGTTGTTATACACATTTCTGGTCTTGGTCAGGTTCAACGTAATTTGCCTCATTCTTTTTTGAAATTCCTACAACACGTGCTTGTTGTACATATCATTTCGTTTGTAATCTTCCGCGAAATTTCCATAACACCATGTGGTTGTTATACACATTGTTGGGTGCGGCGAGTTTCAACATTATCTGCTTTATTCTTGCCTGCGATTTATACAATATGACGTGGTCACCATACATGTTATTGAACGGGGTGATTTCAAACTATTCTACTTTTTCTTGTTCGACGCAGGCTGACAAAATCGGATTATTTAACAAGGATTTATATTTCAACGTAGATTTCTGATTTCGCATTGTGCATGGTTTGTCCTCTTCTTTTATAATTAGACTGTGGATGTTATATGCATTCACATAAAGACATAATTCGAAGGATTCCAGAGTATCGTTAGACTATATTCGACTTCTTAAAATTATTCAATGAAAGATGTAGATCATTTTTATTTTGCATAACTGAACATAGAGGTAACACTTTAAAAACTACCTTTAAAAATTAATTTTGTTCGTTATACAATTTCTCTGGAGTAAACTTTGTCGACATTTGTACGGCTTAAAAGAATTCAATAATTCCTACTACAAGCTTCGACTTTTCGGTTTTTATTGCAGTGAATGAAGTTACGTGTTAATTCTGTTGACGTGTTAACTTGTTAAAAGACACTGCAGTATTTAAAACATTACCACTCATAAACCTGTAGTTGCTGATGACCCTTGTGTGTGAGGTTGATGAATCGTGAGATCGTTCTTTTCTAAATCATTTCGTGGAAAAACGAATGGTAAATTTCTTAATCGTAAACTGTAGACTCTATATATGTATATATAAATTCATCGACCTCTCTCTCTCTGTGTTGTCGGGAAACCAGGTAGAGCTATTCATTACCGTCCCGGAACTTTGAATTATGAATACCTGGACCTATTGCGTGCTACCGCGTTCCTACTTTCTTTGAATTTCAGAAATTCTTCGCAGCATATTTGTAAAAGTGGTCGTCATTGGTAATATTAAATCATAAGTGAGCTTTAAAACTAATTATTATCGATGTGTTTCGAGAAGGTATTAATACAAATGAATTAATCAACGCAACTAGTACAAATCTTTTCGAGTGAAACATGGAATCCTTTGACTTCGTAAACACTATACAATTCAATTCAACGGTTCTCCTAATTACAAGAAACTAAAATCCCAATTCCGATTTTTTATAATTATTGAAATTATGACGTTGCTTACATGGAAAATGATTCGATAAGTTTCTTTATCCACAAGCGCATATTGCAATAAAAATTGCACGAAATCTAAATAAATAGAGCCCTGTCATTTTTATCAGCTAGAACATTTTAATCGCTTTCAGTGCTCGGTAGTTTCAGTGTTAAGCGAGTAATGTACAGATTGAGTAATTTGAATTATATCGTATTTCAGTTACATTTCGTTTCTAATTACATCGTATTTCGATTACACTCATGATTCGCGTAATTAGGAATTAAATGAAGTGATAGGTTCGAATTGTGTACTGAAATTACAATGTAATTCAAATACTGTGTATATAAAATACAATGTAGTTAAATTAGCACAACTCTGATTACAATTAACACTAACCTCATATTAGTCAACTAGTCCCGGTCTCCCCTAATATTAAAAACTGTACATACTATGTGACCAAGATGTTATGACTAGACTGCAGGCCTTTATGCAAACTAAACATCGTCTGCGTCGATTGCAAGAAATAGAAATTAAATTGAATGTTGTTTCTTTCCTTAATGATTTCAATAGAGGAGAAATCATACATATATCGACGTCTTCAATTTAAAAAATTTTCCAACAATTTCGATTTTCACTATAACATAAATATCTTCGGATTGAATACTTGGAAAGTTTGAATTTTTAGCACTGCGTCGAACACGGTGTTCGGGGAAATCGCGTGCCTTCTCACCTACGCGCATAACAATGCGGCCGTATCTCCGCAAGCTGGGGTCTGGAGATTGTTGGTTATTCACCTGCGATTATAAACATCGTGCCGGTCACCGCAAAATTGGGGCACACCCAGCCAGCTCGCCGTTTCGTATCGGAGGTTTCCGGCGTACGAGAAAATAGGGAGGAAAAATGGTGAGCTGGAAAGGAGGCGGGGGATGAAAAGAGATGGGGGAGAGAGTGGAAAAAATACGTGTCGAGGAAAATGGGGTAACAAGGGAGAGAGACAGCGGCGGGGAGTCAGGGACGCGGAACCGGGAAACACCGAACAATACCAATTGCGACAAATTACACGTTGCTTTATCCGGTAGCGTTGGCTTGCGATTAAAAGGGGATGCGACGGTACACCGAATACTTCGAATGGGGTGATTCACATTTTTTATTCGTTGCCTTCTTCGATGCAAGAGCGAACGTCATATGGACGAAAGTTACCGTGGCCATCGAGGGAATTTAATTAACGTATCTGTGATTCCACGCTTCGCACTCTTCCTGCACTTTTTCGCTTCTGAATCCGCAGAGCGGATTTGCTTAGAATGTCGATATGGCACTCCTCCCGCGGAGGTTTCGATTTCATTTTTATGCCAATGCCCGACGTCGTACAGCTATTCTAGCCATTTGTACTCGAATAACTACGGTGAACCACGAAACTATTGGGTATATGGGAATAAGTTTCCGCCCTTTTTTCGTTGAAAAGAAGCGTATAAACCATACCCATAACGTGTAAACGTTTTCCAACAGTAGATCGATCGACGTTTAATTCAATTGACAGTTCTTTAAATTTTCACGTGGATTTCCATCGAGTAATGCTGGCAAATCTGTATCTTCGAATTTTTTGGCACACCATCGCGATCTTTGTCCCTTACGTCGAAATCATGGGTTTTAAAGGGCGTTCGAATACTTTTGTGGACTAAACTAGAAAAGAAAACTAAACTTAAGGAAACGAGTGGACTACGTACCAGGAATAGCCACATTTCATTTGAAGTTTGTTTAATGTTTAATGGGTACACAGTTTAGCTGGGCATTCGCCAATTTAAAATTGTTCTTTAGTACACGAAGTAATAGAATTGTTAAGAGTACGAATTATTTAATAAAATGGAAATTGATTTAAGTTTCATTTGGAATTCAAACAGTGAAATAATTTTCTAAAAATTATTTGGCTGTTCGTGTCAACTAACATATGATTATTTCAAATGGCACGTAGCCAAATAGCACAGTATATTATCTTAACGATTATTTTTCAAATAATTTATTTCGGTGATATCCTAGCTTGTAGAAGTAGTGCGGGATATTTCGAATACGTATCAGTTTGTTTAAGTTGAATAAAAATCTGCAGCGACGCGCGATGAGCTGGTATTGCAAAAGCTGGCCAAAAAATTCATGTGTCCAATAGCCTTTTCAGTGGTTTTCGTTTTTCTTACAATTAGTAATTTTTAGTAATCATGTAAGAATATCGTCTCGTATTATTATTATCTTTACATCAAGCGAGTATATTCTAAATGCGTTCAATGTAGCTTTTTCTTATTTACAAAACGTTTTGTCTAATACTGAATAAAATCAAAATAATAAATAAATAAAATTTCTCTATTTTTTTTGTAGTCAAAATATAGTTTCAAGCGCAAAAAGGAGTGTCGATAATACTTCTGCTCGAGACTTATCTTGCAATCTGTCGGCGTTATTTAACCAGATTGATTATTGAGATGTGAATTTCATGAGGAGGAGGGAGGAGTGTCAAACACTCTCTTGATCTATCCGAGAAAATTGCATCTCCATTTCGTGATACAAGTTTATTATCAGACGTCAGTGATCACACGAGTCTACTACTTCACTTTGAACAGAATTGCAATCCAGCTTTGATACAATTTTTCAAAATACACTGATATCAGTCAGGATCCGAGAGCACCCAGTTTTTTCATGTTCTGCCACTCTACTGTTTATCTCTTGACATAAAATACAGGGTGTCCCAAAATTCGTGAACTTCCCGAAAAAGGGGGGGTTCCTGAGGCTATTTCAAGCGACATTTTCCTTTGCAAAAATGTTATCCACGGCTTTGTTTAGGAGTTATTAACGAAAAAACACGGACCAATCAGAGCGCGACCTAGACGCGAGTTGCCACAGTCGGCCCGGCACGCCAAATGTCTATTGGCCGACTGTGGCAACTCGCGTCTAGGTCGCGCTCTGATTGGTCCGTGTTTTTTCGTTAATAACTCCTAAACCAAGCCGCGGATAACATTTTTGCAAAGGAAACGGTTGCCTCAAATGATCTCAGGAACCTCCCATTTCCGGCTGTTGAAGGAATTTTGAACAAGTACCAGCGTGAAACAGTACCTACAAGAAATTGCATAAACTACTTCTCAATACTGTAATATAAATGAAAGATGTTGCGAACGTGTATTTGCGTTTATGTGTACCAGGTTTAAGAATAAAGTGAAATATTTGGGAATTTAGTGAAGTCTACCTTCGACTTGTAAGAGTTGCCATTGAAATCATGTGTAATTAATCAATAATTTATGCATAATAAACTATTTTAGATTTATATTAATTTTTATGAAATGTGTAATATTTAATAAAAATCCTTTTTTGTCGTTATTCTTGTTATTTTGCAATAACAGAAGTCTTGTTACGTCGGAACATTGTTGAATTATATTTTATTTAGCGGGGATACTCTGTCGTGGACTAAAGTCGTTGCGAGTCGAAATCGTTGTTGGCCAAAGTTATTGTCGGTGAAAACCGTGTCGATGGAACCTGTCTGAAACATGTCGATACCGAAGCCTTATTCTTCAGACGTTTCACGCGTCGGACAGTAAAAATTTTGAAATCGACTTTTTTCCAACTTTCTGGGCCACAGTCGTGTATGACTGTGCGATGTTCAAAAAGTTCTCGTCCCTTTAAAAGTGTCCGAATATTACTGTGATTCACTGTATGTAATAGAGGCTGGTACTTCAACCCTCCCGCGCGCTCTAAAATTCAGAATAAAATTCGATTTACCAAAATATACCGCGGTAGTTAACGTGTTGAACGGTTTACCATGAACGAACGGCGGTATCGTTCATCAAAAGTGTGTTAGCAGATTTTTACACGAGAAAGAACCGGAGGAAAATATCCTCCGATCGTGGGAATATCGAGATCCACTGTGTACGCTTTTATATTGTGTTATTCAATTTCGACAGCATACGTTTCATCCGCCACTTTTTCCCTCACAGTGTATAAAAATTGTGAAAGCCCTGGTAAACTCGAAAAAAACTCTGGTTTAGTGCTTCCAAAGGGAAATATAAATTTTGAATTTGTTTGGAAAGCGTGCGATTGAAAAAAAAAACAAATAGAGGAAAGCGAAGTTTGGAGTTGGTGAATGGCTAAGGACGGATACGGAAAAAGCGCGGAACGTTACGCACGGATATATCAGACTCTCGAAACGTTGCGAGATTACAAGGAAATCGTCGGCGGATCGTATAAATTTCGCGAATCCCGGCGCGGCGGTTTCGTTGTGGGTTTACAAGAACGACTAAGCCCGTGCGCGGCACGCGTGTCGACGCGACTTTCGCAACGCTGGAAATCAGGTTTTTATAGGAAAACCGAATTTCGAAAAAAACCGGGTTTCGCAGCCTGGTGCCGAAAAAAACTCTAAGTTAAACCGCTTTTCGGATGTTTACAAAAGGTAATAAAATATTTTTAGCTTTCAGTTCGGCTTTTTATAGGTTGGTCCGTAAGTTCGTGCGGTTTTTATTTTACGATGCATACACAGCCGATCCAAAGAGTATTTAGACCCTACAATCTTTGCTTCTCGAAAAATTGTACTTCAACTTACAGCAGTTGAACAACACAACAATATAAATACTACCGTGAATACATAGGGTGAACGTTATAAAGCGTTACAGACGAATATCTCCAAAAATATTGATTGTACGCAAAAATGTTTCAAATGGAAGTTGTTATTTCCACATATATATTCAGCTGATCATATTAGTTCAGACGTAAGAATTCAAGTCTACATGCAGTACAAACTATTTTCATTATTTTTCTTTATTAAGTTGATAATTCCTATTCAGTTCTTCAGTGCCAATAACTGGTACATGTTATGTGTCAGTAACTGTACCAAATGTGCCAATGACCGTACTATTTGTCTTACGATTGTTATTCGCCGTATATATTTTCTAATAAAAGATTTACGACTCGTAAAACTGTTTGTAACTCGTAAAACTCGTTGAAATATTTCAAAAAAAGATTAAAAGATTTTTACTATGACTTTGGCTTAGGGTGCCAATCATTGTACAGTTTACCCTATACGTTCATAAACAATTTTGCCGAGGTTTTCGGGATTCTGGCCGGCCGGTAGCGTGGTGTGGCGCGGCCGAGTCCCGCGGTGGCTAGATAATTGTTTCCTCATCGGGTCCATCCCCCCTCCATTAGCATTACAAAGAGATTCTCTGGCTCCCCTTGGGTCTCCGTGTTTTCCGCGTAACGTTATCCCGTCGTCGGAATAACACCCCATTGGACGGTGGTCCATCGATGCTTCCTGTCCGGTGATTGACACGCGGAAAATTACGAGTGACCGTCGCGTCGCGTCGGCCCGCGTGCCTGCGTCACTGCTAACAAATCCAATCCAAGCAGTCGCCGCGATTATTCGGGAATTAAGCGTGCTCAGAACTTGATGTTTCCAGGTGTCGTGATCGTGTCATCATGCCGGGCTTAACGAGGGAGCAGTTAACGTCTGGGTCGTTAGGGAACGCGGAATGCGAGTGGACGCTTCTCTCACGCCGCGTTGCGAATCCTCGAAACTGCCGCTGCGGCGATCGTTAGACCGGTTCGGTCTTCACTGAGAACAGTGCTTTACGGTACGCGTTCACTCTTGACACGCTCTCCATCTTCCTGATCGACAGGTAACGATGTATAAGGTGTCCCCCGCCGATTCCGGCCAACTACAGTCTGCCGCGAAACTGTACAATAGGGTGCACCTTATTTGTTGACCTTCGAATTTTTGTGTAGGGACACCCCTAGGACTGTGACATTGGCCAACAAAAATAATCTATGCAACATTATAAATCGATCGATCGAACAACGGGAAATCTGTCGCATCGAGCTTGAAAATGGTTTATTTTGGTTTATTATGGTTTATAATGACCGCGTCCATCTACAAAAAAACTACATACTAACATCAGATTAATGCCCCCTCGAAACCAAGCAATTTCCATCTCACGCATTATTTCCTAACACCAATAGCAGCCGAGTTATTCAGGTGACCTGTTTATAGTGCCCCACCCTGTATAGTAAAAAAATGTCTGTTCCTATTTGTGTCATTATAAGAGGCAGAACAGAGGCAGAACAGAGGCAAAACAATTCTTATAGCATTAAGGATTTAATGAAATTAATGTACCATAACAGCTTAGGCGACAAATAGTTCGTACATGCGCTAAGCGAGTCTAACAACTGGGTCAAGCTCTCTAATATAATTCTACTATTTCTATAGAACGTGGAAAGCGGTAGACAAAATTTTTGCATTTTTCAACAAAGCTTCACCGTTGTATAGTGAATTTTTAAACAGAAATGCACTGGTACGGTAGCGAAGAGCTACGAAACTGGTTCTTTCAAACCCAATAATTTTGTTATATGAATTGGTTACGCATGCCATTCGGATTGAACAAACATTTAAGTCAAATCATGACAAGGTTTATACTTACGGTAACAATGAAAATTTTCTTTGACGTTAATGCAATAAACGTTTCACCGCTACATTCTGGACATTGTTCTATATTTCTCATTACACCGTCCTCTCATTCGAAACGCGCATTTAAATATTATCCTTTAATTTGTTATATTGATTTTAAATTGTTATCAGGAAACTACATGAGAATACAGCAGTCTTCCCAAGTTACTGTTAAATGTCGCATGCGATTGTTTACTCTCAGACCACATATTTTTGCATTCATTTCAAATAATCTTCTTATCTTTCAACTACTAATTTATTACAATCTAATTTATAGCAACTGTCCTTCCTCAATTCTTGTCTTTCCACAATCATTTTATTCACCTTTTACCAGTCTTATTATTTAGTACGCAAATCATCGTCTCAATTTATGTGGTATCAGAAAATTGTGGTATTATTTTTATTTTATGTGGTATTATTTGTTAATACTTTATGTGGTATAAAAAATTTATTTGGTAATATTTTTTATTATTATTACTAAATAATAAGAGTGGTAAAAGGATAAATAAAACGATTAGAAAGTCCAGAATTGGGGATGGACAGTTATTATAAATTAGATTGAAATAAATTACTATAGTTGAAACATAAGAAGATTATTCGAAATGAACGCAAAAATATGTGGTAGCATAATATTCCGAGAATTTGTAACTTTTCCGTGACAATATCTATCTTCATCTTTTACAAGATTTCATATCTAACATTGCCTTTAATAGAACATTGTAAACATTCAGGTGAATTACCCTGTATAAACAAAATTCTAATTTTTGATTTCAGATTCGCCACCTCGCAAGGTACCCGTTCTACCGAAATAGCTATCGAGTTGATTCGAATAACTCGAACACCAGAAGAGTCGAGAAGTTAAACAGGAGTGCAATTCTGACTATGACTCAAAAGGACGAAGCTCTGGATGCATTCAGCGAATAGAACTCACCGAGCGAACGTTCAACTACCCCAATCTTGAAGAGTGCTTATGTTCTGCATTTAGAAGAGAGCGGACGGTATGGTTATCAAAAATTATTGGGAAATTTGGAGCAGGAGTGGTATTCGCTTACGCACCACCGTACACTAGTACACATCTGGCATACGCTAGGCCTGATCAATCTCACTGAATTTCGCCTAGCTGATACTGGCTAGCATTCATTGATCTTCGGTGCTACAGTCTACGAGTCCGCTAACTGTAAAGAATCCCCATCAACGTCCAAAGCAATCTGGCGTATAAAGGAACTTAATATCTGGTGATCTCGAAGACTTCTCCACCCGTTCGTTTCCAATCGTCGTTGAATTTTTAGCTGATTCTGGTTAGCATTCTTCTGGAGACTATAACCGTGAAGAATCCCAAACGACATTCGAATTAGCCAGTGTACCAAAACCGAGAAACTGAACACCGTGATCTTGAGGAGTGCTCGCTCGCCGTTCTCGGGGAGCTTAGAGGAAGATGAAGACCGACCGTGGTTACGCGAACGTGCTTCCTTAGAACTAAGTTCCCGTGGATATGGGCTACCCGCGAGTGGAGTCGGTGTGATTCCTTCCGGAGACGATCAGAACGACTTCTGTTCCGGAAACCAAGATTACGGAAGCATCGAGTGAAAGGGGCCGAGAAGGTGAAGAGAACACACACAGGGAGAGAGAGCGAGAGAGAGGATTGGCGAGTGGTCAGGAAAAGGTGAGTACGTGTCGATAACAATAATCGTAGGATAAATTAATGTTGGCAGGAGGAGAGGGTATGCGGAGGGATGGTCGCGCGGGACGAGCATTTATCAGCTCCTCGTACGCGATTCGATAATGCTGATTTACATATTTTCCGATAATGTCCCCGGCATATTTCGACGTGTGCCGCGAGCGCGAGCGCGCGCGCTCCCCGGCTGTAATCGCGTGTGTAATTCTTGTCCGTGGGTGCGCGCTCGCGTCAGCTTATAATGGCCGGGCTGGGGAGGGGAGGGGAGGGGTATTAACGAAAATCCGTCTTAAATCTCTTGTAAATTAAATCTTCGATGATGCTCCGCCGGTATCATCGTTATAGCGCCTGCCGCGTTTGATATCGATGCGCGTGATATAACCAGGCTAATTCGCTTTTCTCCGGGATAATAGGGGGGCTTTATCGAGGCCTGGAGTGTATCTTAAGTTTTGAAGCTCGCGTACATTATCGACATGTTCTACCATCGCGCGCGCCCGGCATTGGGGTAATTCACCCTTGTGGGATTTAATGACGCCCGGTACACCGTTCAAACTTAATTCTTATCTCTTTTAGTACTTTGTTCTGGGTGTGCCTCTCTCCCCCTCTTCTTCTTCCTCTCTACCTTTTTTTTCTTTATCGTTTCGACGAAGTTGCAACTTCGCGAAGTGTCTGGCAAGCTGATGTGCCGCTCCGGCATCTTTAAGGCTTTTTAACAGGTTCGCTGCTGAACCACCGTTCTGAAAAATCTTACGATGATTTAGTTCAGAGCCGGGTAACTTCTACCCCGCCGCGCCGCGCCGCGCCGTGGCTGCGCGATCCCCAACGAACTCGAGTCGTTCACAAGACTCTACTCGCAAAAAATAGCCCGCACCAATATCTGAAAAACCGTAAATTTTGTATTACGTCATTATTGTAGCGATAATATTTTTAGTCTTTTAATTAACGCATAATGAACGTCCATTGATATATGGCCTGGCTTATTATAACTTCAATCATTTTGGTCAATATAACTTCCACTATTCGATCTCTGTGAAGCACCAAAATTGCAATAAAATGTTTTGTATTTAATGAATTTATTGGAAACAGTAGACAATAGTAACTCTCAAATGTTATTCGAATTAAGTGTTATATGATATATAATTTTCCGAAACCACAATGGAAGTTAACTTAAATTATTGAATTCAATGGAATAAGAGTGCTAATTATTTTATGCATATAAAACAGATTCTAGTTGAATAACTGCTGCAGAGACAAAGGGGGCCCATTTAGTTCGTTCAAATGAAATGGCATATTAATATCTTTTGTTCATATAACTTTTGTCGAGCTGAATTTCATTTACTTAAAATATTTATTGTTGTTCCTCGTAGCTACAAATTTATTACGTTGAATGCTTTGGAACCGTCTAGCGAAAATTATTTGAAACGCGGATTCATTAAATGAAAATTTCGCTAACACGTCTATACATATAAAGATCTATCATTTATTGCAAGCAATAGTAGCAACGCTTCCATTAAACTATTCCCTTCCAAATGTGTTGACTGCATTTGCGATAAAAATAGCAATATTCTGGTGAATAAACGTTAAGGTGCACGATAAACGAGCGACCGAATATCATTAAACCAGGAGCTATAATAGGGTATTTGAGTACAGGTGGGAGAAAATTTAAGGGGTGGTTCTCCATGATAATGTAAGACGAAAATGAAGAATAAGAAACTTGAAATTTCGACTTCGTTATTTAGTTATTAACAATTAAAAATCCGCCTTTTTCTCAGAATTCAACACGGAAAAGAAATGCTCCGTATTTACATACGTTTCGTTATAAACGGTGTCAGTAGAGGAACGAATAGTTATTTTGACGAGAATATCAAGGACATTCGAGCAATTGTAATTCTAATTAAAATCTGGCAGTGAATTAACAGTAAATCAACTCGAAGTCAGTGCGGATTGCCACGAGCGAACAGATGCGCCAATAGCTCGCCTCAAAGGCCGTAAATCTCTATTCAACGGGCGGCGCGGTAATCGGTGAATGTTTTTGTTTGCGATCGGGCAATCGAATAAATCGGCGTCAACGTTAACATTTGGGACCATTTATGTTAATTACGCCGCTTCATCGAGGACCACGTATTACAGTGAAATCGCTGGTGCACCTGCGCCTGTAATCGCTCGACAGAACAGACGCTAGACCCACGAAAAAGGAAGACCGTCGAAGAACGACAATACGCCACCATTACGGGATAATTTATCATTTAAAAGTGGCTTGTTTTTGCACAGCATCCTCGGCAAGCTGCGACAGCCCCGTAATTAACTTTCTTACGTGAAGACCTCTTGACCCGCTTCTATCTTACGCGAAGCCAGGTCTCGTCTTATGTTAGCTTAAACGCATCCCTTAAAAAGCTGTTTCGTCCCCCAATTCCAATATATTAATTACCTTTAAATGTTTTCGGCGCAACGGTTCGATCGTTTATTACGAATTATAAAGCAACTTTGCTAATTGTCAAACAGAATCAACGTTTCGATCCCAGTTTGGATCTTTTTCAAGATTCATAATTCGTAATAAACGATCGATCCGTTGCGCCGAAAACATTTAAAAATTTATTATCAGCAAATACCATCGATAGAAGAAACATATGTTAATTATCTTCGCAAATCTTTCGGAAGAACAATTACACTTACCAGCGTAACGAAACCGGCATCCGCAAGTTCCGCCATTTTTTCTGTGTTCTTTCTTATATTGTAGTTTTGTAGTAAGTTAGGATTTCATCTTTCGTTAACCGCGTATTTCAGAGCTGTGAATTTTGGACAATTTATAAGGTCAAAAATGGTCAAGTGACTATTTCCTCTGCGAGAGAAAATATTCTCCACGGCTTCGTTAAGGAGTTATCATAGAAAAATACGGGCCAATCACAGCGCGACTACTGGCAGTTCGCGCTGACAATGAGCCAGGCGTTGGCATTGGCCGAGCTGGAATCTGTACTCTGTAGCCGCGCTCTGATTGGTCCGTGTTTCTCGTTTACTAATCCGAACTTTTATATTGAAATCAAGTTTGGATCAACGGTATATGCATTATAGAAATCATGAATTAAATCCTGGAGTAGGTAAATAGTATAATTTAAAATTGTCGAACAAAATTTGTTGTTAATAAAACGGTCCACGTATTCAATCATCAATAATCCGAACTTTTCTATTGAAATTAATTCTCAATCATTTAGTATTCGATTAATCACCGATATTTGATGAATCACGGTCGCGAGAGGCGCGGCAATTTCATCCGTTGGTCTTTAAATTAATTTCTAGATTCGCTCGAGCCAGAATGTGACGATGTTAATGGGCGGTATTAATTCGCACATTGAACTGTGTTTGTCCGTGAGTAAATAATTTGGGAAAGACTAATTTTCGTTTAATTTGATTTATCTTTTTGTTGTCTGTTTTGTATATTTGTTGTGATTTAAAAGCAAAACTGATTTAAATGTCGGCTTTAGTATTTTTAGATGTTGAGAAAGAAAAATTTATATACAGGATTCATTAATTTTCTACATGAAAATATTGATTTCCATCACCAAAAGTTTAAAAATAGTTGTAAAATCATATTTCAGATGTTGAACCCGTTTTTAATCTTACATGTGCTTACAAGTAATTCAACACATTTAATAAATGCATTAATGACTTCTCTTTATAATTAGGTTTCATGTTTCGTTCATTAATTACTGCATTGTAAGCTTCAATTATTTAAAGTAATATGAAATGTGATGCTACTCGTCGAAGAACTTAATATACTTAATATTTATATGTATATTATATGTTATGTGTGTTATTGCACTTCTAAATTATTCTTCAAATTATTTTCCAAATATTATTGTTAATACTCCTAATACAATATTACACTGTCAACGAAGAACACTCAGCTCGCAATTACTCCGAGCAATCGCTTTGTCATTAAATACAGTTTTGTCATTTTATTTTGTACAAAAATAGTGAAGCCGATCTAAAATTAAAACGTTTATTGAGAAAATTAAGCAAACTGTCGCAAACAAGTGTTAAAGCAAGCTTTGAAAGGGGTGATATAAAAAACATATCCAATGTTATTATTAGACCGCGGATGTTTATGTAGTTATATAGTACAATGCACCTTTTACGTCACAGTAAAACAAGTATCAAAATAACCTTACGTACATACATAGAATGATTATACGCGAACAAATGAAAATTGTACGAGCATACGCAGTCTAGTTATTATATTTTTCGAGTAATACTAATAGTATTTAAACATCTACAAACTTCTATACAGGGTGGAGCAATAACTATAGTTATTGTATTGTCTGTATTATATGTCCACTGTCCACTTTGAATATTGCCGTTATTTCTAATAATATGAAAAAGTGTTATATACAAAACTTACACGGTATAGAGGGGGCATATTGTGACACACACATTTTCTGCGTGGGTAAGAATTATATCTTGTCAAATTTCCAACAATTTCGTTGCGTTTTTATATACCTCCAGAACATCCTTAAAATTCCTTTTACACGCGTGCCACCTACTAAACTAATTCTTCTAAATTCTTGAAAAATCTCAAGTCATTTAGTTCACTCGTTGTCAGAAAAGTTACATAATTTTAAATGATGCACGGAGATATTGTCGACGGATTATTAATAAATATATCATATATATAAACATAATGATATCTTCTTAAAGAACTCCGGAGTTCTTGGCTGCGATGGGTTGAGGCCAGAATAAAATTTCCTGATAAGGAGGAGGTAAGAGTGTAAATGCGATTGACAGTGTTGGTTCGCATCGATATAAGTACGCACCGTTATTACGAGCGGTCTGAGGGAACGGTACAGCAACAGGAAAGCGAGCGGGCGGTTACACAAGCGCAAACTCTAATGTCGCAAGACGCTTATTGTCGAAGTAGGTTCTCTAATATTCGCGGTATTAGACGTCAGAGAGTTCCGGGGAGAAAACCAATGGGTACGGGAGCTTTCAGAGTAGCCTTATCGCGAATAGTTTGAAACGATAGCAGTTCCATTAAGTAGACGTTCTGCCGCCGCGCCCCGCCGCGCCGCGCCGCGACCCTCGCCCGCGCTTTACAGCCGCTGCTTTCCCTTACACACAGGCTACCACAGACACACACCAACACAACGGGAATTTCTCCGAGGTGCATCCATCGTGCAATATGAGCTGCTCAGGCTCCCGTTCACGAATGCACAATTTCTGAACCGCTATCTGAGACTGAGTAGTGCCGTCGAAACGTAAAACACAGTCGACGATGGAACAAAATGTCTCCGCGGAAATTACGCCGCGTTAGAAACTTATCTCGACCGGCACAACCACCGGCGAAACTGTTTTTTCCAGACTCATTCTTCAAAGTACCGAAGAAACTCGTCTGCGCGAACAAACTCCCGAGACTGCACCAGCGCGGATTAGCAGCGACATTATAGGCCGTACTTGTGCGAGATTCAAAAAGTGACTTGTACTCCTTATAAGGATTATAAGTAACCGAAAATTTTTTCTCTTGTTGGTATATGTTATCGTTGAGAGAAATTCATTTCGATCACTTAGAACCAGACTTGCGGATTTCATGCATTTATGACAAAAATCGGTGGATGTAATTTGATACATTGAGACAATTTAACAACGCCCATGTGTTATTCTCGATTTATGAAAATTGTTGAAAATAGAAAGAAAGTTTTATATGGCTTCTGTGTCTTGCAATTGATGAAGACAATTTTTATTTCGCATTAAGATCCGCAGTTCACTTAGAACAGTTATCAATGAGAGAAACTTATTTCGACCGCGCTCATAACAGTTATCGAGGAGGATCCAATTTTCTGAACGCTAATAACTGTTATTTGTAACCAAATTTTTATTCATTTTGTTCTTCAAATTTTTCTCTTTATATTTTTTGTGTACATTATCTTAAATTTCAATAATAATCAACATTCTACTAATGATTTTTATCGAAGAAAATTTTCGAATAACTGTTACAAGAGTTCTAAGCTTCGAATTATGTTGCAAGTGATTCGAATATGTTTGTCGTAAATATTGAATCGAAGCGATTCGAAGTGATTCAGATCCCATCACCAGTTAGGAGACGTTATTCTATTTCAAATGATTGAATTACTGTACCCAGCACCCGACAGATGCACTATGAACCAACAAGGAATTGCATATTAGGATATCTCGACAGTGCCAAGCATCTCTCTCGCAGACACCGTGGACCTAAATCTTTAATATTAGAGCCTGTAACGCAGACCCAGGATTGTACGCATCGAACTTTGCGAGGTCTCTGGCTCTCCGTTCCGCTGTCCCGAGTTTTCTGCTCCGCTCGTTGAATTATGTACAACACCGGATCCCGGAGTTTCAGATTTCGGATTTAGAATTTCTCGCCTGAAATCTCAAGTTTGTACTCTGTCCGAGACGCCGTGCCGCGCCGTAACTCGGATTTAAGGCCCCTTACACAGCGGAATCTGAATTTTGAGCGGTTAGATCTTACGTTTACGCAGATGCTATTTTTTTTTCGCGGTGCGAGGCATCGCAAAAACTTCTCCCCGTCGCGTCGTTTCATCATTGTAAAGATCTTTTTACGGTTCACCGCTGACGACGGGCCTCGTAACTCGGCAAATCCGGGGACTAGCTGTTTTGTCGGCACCCTGTTTCCCTGGACGACGCGACGGGAGAAAAAACGAAAGGCGTCCAGCGTGTACGGTGATCAGAAGCACGGGAACCGGAGGTCGAGGATCGCTTTCAATCCGGAGGAAAGATTCACGGGATCCTTATCTCCGGCGCAACCTTCGAGTACCAGCCTCTCGCGATCGAACTTCTATCGTTCGTGGTAAATCCGGGACACTCGTCGGATTGGGAAAACAGTCAATATTTCGAGAAAATGTCAATATGGCACTTCGACCATATATGTACATTGTTAACGGAGTGTAGATTTTCCGTCGCAGCTACGTGGTCGCAGAGGAACAGCACGGAATAGTTAAATACATGTTCCGACGAACGTTTGAAGAGACATCAAACAGTAGATTGAGGCACGTTCGTTTTCTGTAAGACTCGAAATCCCCGGCCCCTGTTCAGCGTTACTCGTGTCACTAGACGTCACCTCTGGTGGAAGTACTTAGGAGAACTTTCCCGACCCACCATTACCTGCTAATTTTAATCGTCGGAACTGAACCGCGGTTGACAATCGATTATTCAAATTACATGCTCAATTTGAATGTTAAAACCGAGGAATGACTCAGTAACAGTGAGCGCGGGCGAGCGTAAAAAGTAGGAGTGGACTTGAACGTTATCGTTGCTTTTTATTGGATTATAACTGACCGACACTGAATAGCTAAAAGCAATTTAAATTATACTTCACGGACTTTAATCGCGTCTCGCTGTTCGGTCCAATTTATCCACGCTTTCGACTCGACAGCGTGCACGATAAGTGGAGCACAAGTATATGTGGCCCATCGATACCAGTGAAACAAATAACCGTATGATCATGCATGTGAAACAAGCCTGCAGGTACAAATTGTTAGGAACAATTATCGGGACCGGGGAAATAAAGATGCGTAATATACGACTCTTTTTCCGTTAATTACCAAACAAGTTGTTCCAATTTTGTGTGACTTTTATTATGCCCTGAAAAGAATTTGTACCGCTGAATGGCAGGGCAGAACAAGACCAGGGGATTCGTAAGGGTGGATTTATAGCGGAGCAGCGAGGTGAGCTGTGCGGTGAAAAAAAAGAAAAACAAAGAAAACACATATGTGCTTTTTCATTAGTATGTGTCGAAATGTTGTCACGAATGTTGGTTTCTTTTCACCGCGCCGCTATCATCGATGCTCGCAGCTCCATTATAAATCCACCCTAAAACAGCTTTTCGGATGAATGAAGTGTATTTATATTTATATCTCGTTAACGAAACGGATGAGATCGATGGCTCTCGTCAGACTATAATATCATTCCGTAACGTTAACCAAAAATGGCGACGGCGCGGCGCACGGCGTACGTGTTATCCATTCATTAGAAAATGCGCTGCCTGGCGGAACATTGGGAGAGGGTCAAGCGTACTTGAAAAAAGGATTACGTTCCAATTTGTTTCATGTTCCCGCTCGTTACATTAAATGTCCGCGGTAGTCCCGGTAAAAGAGGCAGGTGTTGAACGATCCATTAACCAGTCCGGGTAATTGTGTTTTAAGCACGGCCTCGTTGCCGTGTTATTTAGCGTGGAGTCTTAATATAAATCGAATCGTTTTGCGACTGGCGGAAAAATTGATAGAGTTCCCGCTTCGTATAATTTTTTAATATCGGCCGGTAATGTGTTCGAGATAATTAGCTGAAAAGTCAGTGGTCCATCGCCTGTCGGCGGGAAATTCATTATACGCCATTTCAAAACTTGCTTCCGAATTACGGAAAACGCGAATCCCTTCATCAATCTAAAACCGTTCCTCGTTTTAGTAAAATAACATTCTCATAGCTGAACACTTCATACACTTGAGAACGATATTAATAATAATATAATAATATAGTAATATTAATTTAGCAATTAATGTACTAATATTAATATAATAATTAATATAATAATATTAATAAGATATAGCAATACAATAATAGTAAAATATGACTAATATTATAGTATAATTTTATCGGTTTACAGTGTCTCGCGTCAAATAACTGATATCTTACACAAAAATATAAATATTCAATTCAGTTATTTATTGAATAATTATAGTAATAATATTAGTTCAATAGAAATCGATACTACTTCCCCTACCTATCCACTTACTTTTGTGCCAGACTGTACCTCATTAGCGATTCAGTCTAATTTGTAACTAATTTCTGCATCAAAACAAGCCAAGTTTAACCGTTGAATTCCTATTCATTACCACCACCCCCCTCCCCACCCTTCACCTTATTACCTTCAGTCACGAATTATTTAAGACAGTTGTAGTTTCTGAGCAGTTAGTCTTAGGAGAGTGTTCTTAATGATCTGTGTACCCCTACTTATTAATAGATTTCAACACTTCATACACGTTGTCGGGAACAAATATGGGAAATTAATGTACTTTTTGAAAATAATGTCAGATAAAAGTATCTACTACAAGAGTCTAAACACACAAGAATATTTGGGGAATATTGAGGAATATACAGGATGAATCACGAATCGTGATCAGTAGAGATTACTCTGTTATTAGCTATTTAATCGAAAATGTTTTATTATAATTAAGAAAGTAATTTGTTTCCTAACTCGATGACCAGGAGTAAGGGACTGTACATTATCGACTCTCGGAGCATCTGTTGCCCAGGCATGTCTTATAGTTTTGTCATGGGGCGATGCGCGATGCGCGCGATAGTAGGGGCGCCAGGATGGAGCGAGACCGTATTCTTTGTCTAGCCATCATCTGAATGACGAACAGTACGGGGGGGGGGGGTTACCATGACTCTCTTTCTCTCTATCGAAGGTTGTCTTACAATCCGTCCCCTCTTTTAACAAGTTCCTCCGCTTCCGGGAATTTTTCTCATCGGTTCCGCGCTCGCCGGGTCTTCTCTCGCTCTCTCCAGTTTGCGACCTCGAGCACGTGGGGAGCGGCACGAGTTAGCTCTCCTTGAATCGAGTTCATTTACTATGATAATAGGTGCAGGAAAATTGAGTTGCCTGGATCAAAATGTCCCTGGAAATTGGCAAAATTATTTCTATGATTATCTACGTCTTCAGCGAACAGGAATGGAAGGTAGTCTGCTTGTCCGAGCTGTGACGGATCTTTAACTCCGACTGCTCGGTTTGACAAGCTCTTGTTGGCTCGACTCCACTTGATTCGATGTGTCACTATTACCTAACGAGTTACTAGAGACGCGCTCTATTCCGCCATACAGTCGTGTTAAAAACCATACAACGTGCTATGTTTCTTTTATTGTGACGGCTGACGAAAGTGGGCATTTTTAAGAGTGGCTGCAATCCAAAATGGTGGGAAGTGCTTAATATTAAACGTGCAATATTAGAAATAAACCTGTCAGATGTCATATTTGCATAGAGGGTGTCGCAAAAACGTACTTCCTTGCAAAGGTTAATTCCTGAGATCATTTGTGAAGAAACTTTCCCTTTGCGAAAACGTTCTCCGTGACTTTGTTAAGGACTTATTAACGAAAAACCGCGGACCAATCAGAGCGCGGCTGCAGCAGACGGATTCCGGCTCGGCCAATGCCAAGGTCTGACTCTGCGCGCGTCGCGCCAGTAGCTGTGCCCTGATTGGCGCGGCGAACATTTTCGCGAAGGAAAAAGTTACTGCAAATGACCTCAGGGTTAACCCCTTTGAAGGAAGTACAACATCTTGGGACATTCTGTATAGTACCGCAAGATAGAGTGTTAAACTAAACCAAAGTGTGTGTGTGGTGAACGTGATTAGTGTATTTTAAGCGGTTAGTAATTACTCTGTTACATGAAGAGTTACATAGCAGAAGTCTCCTCGTCCTTATTCCAATGAAAGAAAATTAACGTTGTACCTAAGCTTGGGCATGGACAAGGAATGTGAAATTTTCGGGAAAAATACGCCGGTATCTGTGGCAATCAAACAGTATCGCTATTTGCATGAATCGCAGACCCTGTCCAGTTCGAACCTTTTAATATTTCGGTGCCAAACATCGTACCGCGTTTCCTGTGCGGCGATAAACAAATACCTCGGTCGCATCGCTTTTTAATGAGAGAAGTCTTTTGATTACGAAATTAAAAAGAGCATCGTTTAGCAAATGAAAACACGAGCCACGGCGCGGCGCGGCGGCGGCTGCCGATTTTACCAGATACATCGAAAGGTCTCTCTTGTTTAATACTCGTAACAAAAAAGGGAAAGTAGAACAAGTCAATATAGTCGCTCGTCAAACGAGTAGACCAAGTCAATAACGAGGTATCAGGCAACTAGAACAAGTCAATAGTGATTTCGAATACAGTCGAACTCTAACAAATAGAACCTCCTACTAATTTAGCAATTTGTATTTAACAATGTAACATATACGAGGCTTACTATACTATGTACACACCGCCTTGCACTGTTTTTGTGCGTATGGCTCAGTTGACTAAACTAAAATATTGATATTCAATGCAAATGTATCTGGGAAGATATAAATATTCATAAAAGTTAATGGAACAAAGTGTGATCGGACATGCATTTATAAAATGCAACTGCGAAAAATACTTTACCAATTCTATTTAATGTTTAATGCCAGCAGAAACTGGAATGATTTTTCATTGCTTTTTGCCTTAATCGATTTGAGTTTAATCGATTGTTGTATCTCATAGATAAATTAAACGTTATCAAATTCTTGTTAGTGTCTTCATAATTTTGTTGAAAATCCGCTGTCTAGTCATAACTGCACGCAGCGAGAGATCGAATTATTATAATCTATTTAGAAGTGTACCGTAACACACATTTTGCGCTGTTGTAGTAAAATAATATTCTGAAAGACAGGCTTCTCTAAAGACAGCTGACATACATACATAAAAACAGCTATTTTTGTGTAATTTTGCCATCTATATTCGTAATCATTGTGCTCACTGTGAACTCCTCAGTCTACTCATAACGAGGATGATGTTATGCTGCGTCTTGTAGCATAATCACCGAGTGATTTATGTTAAAACCGTTTTGCGTTCATTTATAGTTACACAAGGTTTACGGAACCTGCCAAAATGACGGGTTCTAATATTCTCAATTGGTGATCATTAAGATTGTCAAGATGCTTGCCTGAGGAATTATTTGCCAAATTTATTTCTTGGGGTACATAGGGTAAAGTGCCCAAATATGCACCACGTTTTGTTGATGTTTTTTAGTGGGTATGGGCCGGTACATTTTTGGATACCGTTTCGAGTCCCACACTTTCCCCCCGACCGTCGACTTCAGGGGGGATGTCAGTGCGTACATGTATTTTTTCCCCAGTGTCCTTAAACTATAAAAAAAAGGACCTACGTAAACCTAGTAGTTAAGATTATAGAGTAAGGGTGTTAGGTTCGCGCGAGGTTTCTCCACGGGACTAGGAAGGCAAGGAGGAGCGTTCGTTCGGAAGTTGGTTGTTCTATAGGTGAAATCTCGCTGTTCCCGTGATTTATGGGGTTCATGAATGTCTCAGTAGTCAGTTGATTCGATGGAGACAGGTTCGGGAAGCCTTCGAGTAAGCTCGCGAGCTCGTCGGTGCTCGCCGCGCCGCGCCGTGCTGTTCCGACGTCCAATTAGGGTCGCTGATTCGACGCGGAACAGGGAGAAAGGCGATAGAAATAAAGACCGGCTAGACGGGGAGGCATCGTGATGAAAGTTTAAGGCTGAGTTTAAGCTCAGAAAGATCATGGCCGACTTTGCCAGCCAGCGTAACTTCGACGAACCGATCGCGTCGGGTCGGCTCGGCTCGGCTCGGCGCGACGCGAACGGCAACAGAACTGATTTCTCGTTTGTGTTACTCGCGCGGCGGATCGCGACGCGGAATAAATTGATTCATCACGCGCCAGCTGCGGTGTAATAACGAGGAAATTGTAGAAGTCTCGGCACGTTACGGGATCCCGGCTATATTTATGCCCGGCCCATAAATAAACCAACAAACGTGAGGTCGGGGGGCCACTTAGCGCTGAAACCGACCAAATAAACACTAAACGGTATCGAAACGTTGTTTATTATTCGCCCTCCCCCACGCCAGTGCAATCTGACATGTCGTTACTTGACGCGCGGCTACGAGTTCAGCAAATCTGGAGATTCCTGTACTGTTTCACCACGCTTTGCCTGACTGAAGCGTTTTATGTATTAGGTTGGCGCATATGAAATGTCGGATTTTGAAATGAATGTTATTGCCGATTTCTGTAATGCCTCGTACAGACTGAACACTTCGACGAACCGCGCATTTCGGCGCGCCGAACGGCGAACGGAACGGATTTGTTTCCAGAATTTCTTGCAAACAACTATGGGAGCTGCAGCATTTCGGCGCGCCGAACGGTGCCACGAACATCAGCTCTGGGAACGACGGCGCGCATCTCGGCGCGTACGAACGCGAACGGGTAGCACTTGCAAATCTGTTTGATGGCATATTCTAAACAATTCATAATATAAAGAATAAATAACAAGAAATAGAAAGAAATTTATAAACAAAGACATCGGTGATTTAAATTATTTTATTAACCGTTACGACAATCCCTTACGTCAGAGACGAAATGCGTCACGTGGTCGGGTGGTAGCGTGGTAGAAGGAGAAGGTAGAGTGGGGACACACAAGTGTTAATCTGGCGAGTCTTATGGTAGGGGAGTCAGAGCGGAGAGTGCGAGAACGTAAATACTTTGCCTGACCATCATCTGGGGGATGGACAGTACACAGGTCTTTCATTTGCCGCGTGGCTCTGCAGCAGCCGAAAGTTGTGAAGTCTGAGAAGCGGGAAGCCGAAAAACGAACATCCCGGAAGCCGACAGAGTAAAATTTTTATTCCGCGAGCCGTGAAAGTCAACACAGCCGGGGAGGAAGAGCGAAGTGGAAAGGCGAGAAGTTGAAACAAGACGCACATAAAGCGAGAAACGGCTGCGCTAGATTCACTTCCTTCTCCTCTCTCTCTCTTTCTCTCTCTCTCTCTCTTTCCCTGTGAACTACCCGGGAAAACACGTTTCGACAGGGAAAGGTGAAAAGAGGCAAGAGAGAAACGAAAAGAAGCGTCTCGTCCACGCGTACTTATGGATGCCGGGAATATCTGGAAATCCTAACAACGTTAAAGGAGAAGAAATCAGAAGTAGATTGGAAGGACGAGTTAGAGGATGCTTCTTCCTCGATCCTCTTCCTCTGTTCGGGGAAAAGGACGAACACTCGAGAAAGAGTCGAGAGGCAAACCCCTTGATGAAAGAAAATAATCGAGAGGGTGCAATGGAAATGGGAAATCCTGCTTCTCTCTGTGTATCCACCGTATCTATCGACCGAATTTACAGGAAACTGATCGGGAACCGAACAAGAGCTCAACCAGCTTCGACCCGAGAAAGCTACACACGCTGGAAAAAATATTTACGCACCGATTAACCTCCCAGCTATTTATTTTCTTTTTAGTCACCCATATTCTTCCCATATAATTACGAGTCAAGGTCGCGATCGCTTTGTCTCCCAGTGGACCCGAAGCTTCGCAATTCATCGTTCATTTTATTCCAAGATTTTTTCCCATGATAGGCGAGTCACTGAAACTGCATTTTTTCTCGAAAATGGTGTACAGGGCGTAACAATATTTATGGACATGTCAAATTTTTTATTGTTGCGCCGTAATTCATTCATCGAGAGAATGAAACGTCTCTCTAGAACGAACCACGGGTTTCAAGTTGACCGTTTTCTTAAAAAACTTCTAAATGTCTAGAGGTTGTTCCAGAATGGTATCATATAAACGTGGAGGAGGTAATTCTACATGAGAAAATAAATTGAAAATTCTTTTCGTTTGACGCAAAGCGTTAACAGATTCGTTGCCAGCGTTCGTCATAACACATTCATAATTCCAGCGTTCTATTAAATACAACTCGTTCTCTTGAAAACCGGGAAATCATCACAGAAAAACTAGAAATCCTGCGAATATAATACCACGTGTCACAATTGTAAATAATGGCATGCACAACGTTAATTTGATTTGCTTGACGTCAAATGGAAAATCGTGGTCGTTGCGCATATGTGGCGCTGGCAGCGAATGTATTACGCGCTTATGAAACCCCAATTGACGTTTATTACAGCTACATTTGTTGTGCAAACAATAAGCTTAACAATGCAGAATAAGGAACGCGTAACGTGATTTGACAACCTAACTTAAGAGTAACTTTTATATGTTGTTAAAGAGCACCTACATATGCTGGGGTTGCAGTCTTTTAAAAATTTATAAATACAATGCACAATAACACTTCTGGCTTTTCCCGAAAAGTAGAGAGATCGCTTTCCCTAAATAAGAAACCGAAAACATAAAATTCATGCGAGCTCATTGATATTTAACAAAATCCCAAACTGTTTCGGTTCATATTTTTGGTTTATTTATATTATTTTGCATACATATGTACATGTAACTGCATATGCACATTCTTCGAAACTGACTGTGTTTTCGCATCACGATATGTAAACAAAGTTTTATCTCGCGTTCAACCGGACCAAAATTTATATTGCAATAAATTCCCGACTACATATAGCGTCAGATCAACTAAAAGGTGTCGTAAATAAACAAAAGTGTACATTGATATATTACGATGACAAATTTTACCATACACGGTGCAAATTATGAATGATAGTTACAGATGTCAACAGCATGCCGTGAAATACATAATAATAGACAACATAGTGAGAATGTTTGAAATGTAAGATTACATTTTTTGTAAAAGCTAAGATATAAAGTATGTATTAATCACATTTTGTATGCATGAATTACATAGTATGAACCTTATTCGTGTTGTTGTTTTGTCAATACTTAATTATCAATTAATAATAATACTTTTTTATGAATTCGCGAAGAATGGGCTACGAACCAATTTATACACCTAATAAATAATAGTAATTTGTTTCCGGCTTGAAATAGTTGAACAATTGATCGCAAATGTAGCTTCGTCTTAACAAAAGTTTCAATCATAACGACCCGTACATGATTTCCCGTTGCAATTTGCGAAATCTGTTCGCGTTCACGCGTAGCAATTTGTAGAATTCGACGGAAGACTTTCGCGATCGATCTATCAACGTGATTCTATCGGGGTGGTTGTATGCCGAGTGTGATGAAACGCTGTTCTCATGATTTTTCAATATGATACGATACGGAACTAGATTGACGCTCGGAATACTGTATAATAGAGTTAAATGTTGTCGATCGGCCCATTTGGAACGCACAGTTTTAGCGAAACGAAAAAGCTTCACTAAATAATGTTTCTCTTCATTTGCTCGGTATTTCTCTGTTCAAGGTCATTCTAAATTCGAGACATAGTGCTCACGGCATAAAAAATAGACATAGAGACTCAAAAATAGATACGATAGTGATTAGATATGAAGTATTAAACTTGAATATAAAGTATTAAATGAAAAATAGATAGGGATCATATATAAAATGTTAAACAAGAAATATA
Source organism: Lasioglossum baleicum (assembly GCF_051020765.1). Classification (NCBI taxonomy): domain Eukaryota; kingdom Metazoa; phylum Arthropoda; class Insecta; order Hymenoptera; family Halictidae; genus Lasioglossum; species Lasioglossum baleicum. The sequence continues at coordinate 20,724,652 of NC_134931.1, forward strand.
TGTATAGTAAGCGAATATAAAATATTAAATGAACAATGTAATGCACGGTAATTAAATATAAAATATTAAATGAAAAATATATATCATGCATATACAGTAATTAGTGAATATAAAATTATTATGTACAAGAATAAATGACACTCGATCGTATATGTATAAACCGAATTCTGCAACATACATATGTAGTATCAGATATTTTGTTTGGTCAAAGCGAGTGTACTCTCTTTTCCTCTTACTTTGTTTAACCTAATGTGGAGCTACATATGTTTATATGACTTCCGCGTCAAGAAGTTTCTTCGTAAATTTAATAAAAATCAGAGAAGAAAGGTGCGTCTAGGGATTATGGATCTATCCCAACGTTAATTCGGCAGCCGACTGAGAAAAATCGGTTTGTAGGAAATCCGCCAACAATAGCGGCTTTCAATCGTCCACATCGTAAATAAGAGGGACTCTAACTGGCGACTGGTGGATGATGAGTTTTTTGATTGATATATGCGAGGTTGTTGGCGCGGGCTCGATTTTCAGAGAGGATATTTGTTGCTAAATATTCCACTGCATTGCTGTAAATTTCGGCCGGTGAGAACGTTCGTTTTTACAACCGGAAAATTGCCCTTTCAGTACGAACTGTTGCGCGAGTCGTTCGGGGCAGTAGTTTTACTAATAAACAATAACTTAGGTACTTCGGGTACCCATGAATGTGTGCTGGAAATCCTAATACAAAATGCTTAGCAGTTCTCGTGACAAAAATTTCCAAAGATCGATGCAAAATCGACTTCGAAGACCGGATCGACCAAAAATCGATTTTTAATTGTATGTTTTAAGACGATGAAAATTTTGGACGCAAGGAAGAACGGCGTATTGGAAAGAAAGAGACGCGGACAGTCGTCGTCGCCGGTACAGTTGAAAGGCCCGCGTTGTCGCTGTCCTTCCTTGCTCCCGAAACTTTCACCGTCGATTAAACCGCTGAATACAGTTGAAATTGTATCGTGTTTGGTGTCATTTTAATCAGAGAAATGCCAGAAATAAGTTAGTGAAAGTCCCATAAAAAAAAATAATGAAAATTAAGAAGTTTGAACGTTCGATTCACTCGAGTCAATATTGTGGTGTTCAGCCGAGATCAATCATAGCCGCCCGCAGCGTTGGGCGGCAGTGGAGTGAGGAGGCACTGGACTTGGATTGCACAGGCGACCCAGGACTTCGATTGAAGAATTACTGTAAAATACAGCAAACTGAACGAATCGAAACTGTTACAGGAAACTCTAAAATGGTAGAGGAAAGGTGCAAAGTGGATGTAACCGTAAGAAAGGGAAGCGGTGAGGACGATGAGAAGGGAGGATGAACCGAAAGAGCAAGGCCATCTGAGAGGATAAGGCGCGCATTAGGTAGTACGTACTACGTACGTAGCACACCTATGGCCTATTATCCCCGCCATTGTACCACTCCATTAAACATTCACTGCAGTGTACTATAAAGCATGATATAATCTCGCAATGCGGTAAACAGTGCCGAGTTAAACAAGCGTGGACTCTCTGCGAACCGCGACAGAACCAAGAGAGTGAGAGAGAGCGGCAGAGAAAGATAAAGAGAGAGAGAAAGCCGCAACCGCGTTCGAAACGGCGAACGTCGCTGCGAAAAGTAATTCGCAGACAAAATCCCCGATTCTTCCGATGTTTAGAATACTTCTCGTAACCATAATTAATAATTAACCCTTAGCCCCTTTGGGGCTCAGCGACACAACTAAAAATTCATGTTCCGTTATTCAAAATATTGTTTAATTATTAAATATGTCGGTGTCTAATCAGTTACTAAACATTTAAATATTGTACGAGGTGTTCTATCAATTTCATATGAATTGGAAAACATCGTGTCGAATGAAATTATACGAATGCATTGTTTGAAGGCCAATGGTTTGGTGAATTTGAATTTTGTTCACGACTCTCACTTTCACTATTCAGAAGTATATAATTGTTATCGCAGTAGTCGGTTGACTGTTTTAGTCAGTTATTCACGAATTACTCACGTAAATTGAGGCGGGGCACCTCAGATGAACAAATAATATTTTTTCTTGGCACTATCATACTAGTTTGCATAAAAATTTTCCTGATTTGTAGCCCGGCCTAAAATATTTTTGATCCGAAGAGCCTTTTGGTCGTTTCTTCACCGTTTGATTGCGAACAATGCCGCTTAACGTCTGCTGCGGAAGTTATCGTAGTGCGCTGTTGACGCCCCGAGGTATTCGCAGGGAAACGCTCCAATTATGACCACTCCTGTGTCGCATAGAGCAAACATCTTGTTTCTCGCTGACCCGCAGTCAGAGGATCAAAAGTGCTTTCTTCCTGAACTCCGCAGCGAGAAAATTCAGATCGTTTAACGTTTAGTTAAACGCGCATTGATATCAAGGGACTACTGCAAAATTGTAACTCTGTAGCGGCTAATTGCAGCTCTATAGCCCCATAACTATATTGTTTATTAACATTTTTCCTTTTTAAAAAAGAAAATAACAACCTGTTTCTCGATACCTTTTTATCTTACACAATACGAATAGATTTTGTACGTTATGTTTGTACCAACCAAGGACGGTTTGATAACAATAAAAAAATGAGACGACGATTCCGTTCAGTTTTGTTGAAACTTTTCTGATATTTTACGGATTTCAATACCATGTGAATCCACGCACATGTGCACGATTCGTGTCCTACTACTGGAATTGTTCTAGAGAACCCGACAGAAACCGAGTAAACAATATGTATTGGTTAATTTTCGCGTAGGGAAAAAATATATCTGCAGTTGTTTGCTAAACGTCTCTGTCCCGAATAGAATATTAATATGTAATCGTAATTGCAAACAGAGTAGCAGAGACCGCGCATACACCGACACTAGAGTACTAATTAACAAATTCAACGTCAACAAGCGTTTATTCGCACGTACAGGCGAAACGACATTATTCATGAATATGTCAGGGCAAACGCTTGATGATAAATAAATAGTAACTATAACATATCCCGAGGGGACGTCTTCCTGGAATCTTGTTTAATATTCAACAAAGTCTTTAATTGTTCTCTCTCGCAAATATGGGAATTGCGAGCACGAATGCAAAGCCTGAAATTACTCAAATTACTCAAATTACCCGGAAATTCCTCGATCAAAGCCAAAAGCCTGTTTAATCAGTCGCGTTGACGTCATACCAAGCGAAGATGAATTAGTGGCGTTTTAGTGGCTTATTTAGTGGCGTTTCGAGTCAGACATATGCGTTCCTACTGTCAAACAAAAAGTTTCGTCCAAGAGTCGAACCAGAGTTCAAGTCCTCGTTAACCCTTGCACATCAAATTCAATTTATCCCCTTATAACTGGGATCATTTCTATCAAAAATAAGATTTTATAAAAAAAAATTAAAACCGACTTCGAAAAAACGCACTAAAAAGTATGAAATAATTTCCATTTATACAAGTCGATCATTCTCCACTTATATATCATAGAGTCATAGGTGGTCAGACAAAGAGTATAGGCAAACCACACGAACTGGTCTAGATGTAACAATGTAACCAGATGAACAATCCAATTGACATGGATCTCAAGCAAGTGGTATAATTCAACCACTAGTCATACAAGTCGTATATCAACCACTGATGAGATAAGAGTAGCAATATGTATCTCAACCAGTGGTCATCCAAGTAGTATAGCTCGACCACTGGCCATACAAGTAATATGTTGTTCATTCATAAGAAAAGTTACACAGCTCAAAATATATTTCTAAAAAGAAGTATAATAATAAATATTATATATAAATTGTAGTGCACTTTTTATAACTAATGTTTTTATCATTATCACCATTCAGAGATGAAACACAAGCCAAGTGCAAAGAACAGAGACTGAACTACATAGAATATCCAAACCACCGTAAAATGTCAGAACGAAGTATCATTAAAGCTGAGGTAACTCGTTTAGAGTTTTGAACAAGCGAAAAATATTCCCAGAAGCGTGACGACAAGTACAAACGGGAAGTTTCATTTGAATTCTTTCGGGACAAAGAACTAACTCCTTAACTCAATACTGTAACCGGATTAATTAAACGGAGGGGAAAAATATGAAACCATGGGGAAAGTGGGTGAAACTAACTTAATAGGAAAAGTAAACGATGTTTGCGCACATCAAGGCGCCTACATCCTCTTCATTATACGAAATACATCCTAATTTTACGGCAAAGGGAACGGCCCCGACACGCTACTTTATTTGGCCGGCACGATCTTAAATAGTTTCAAATTTATGCTTCCGCCGACTAACATGCATTTCCTCGCGGGCCTGGGGATTCTATCCCCTGCAAAATTTACAGGGGAACTTGCAAGCTTTCGCTATAAAATATTTAATTAGTTGTCTTAACGACTCGCCGGCTTCCTCTTATTCCGCCATGCCAAACTTTTGCGGACTACGCCATGAAAATTTCTACACGGGGCTAAATTTTCGCTAAGGTTGCTCGTTTCGTTCGCGACGCGACGCTCCGCTTAATAAAACAACAACGATAACAGTGATACGGGGAACAGGCGTGATATACAGGGTGTCACAGGTATGGAGGTACGAACCGCAAGGAGGTGACTCTGAATAAAAAATTAAGAAGAAAAAAAAAAGGTATGATTTCTCGTTCTCGAGAAAAATGGGTTCGAAGTTGGGTTCGTAAACATACAGCAAAGATTGTTGAGGATTGGTTGCAATAAAATCCTCCAAGTCAACTGAATTCTCCACCGTAATCCTCGGATCTTAATGTAATAGAGAATTTGTGGGAAATATTACATTTCTGAACTTAAGCAAAATAAAAATTACGAACAAGAGAAACTTTAAATAATCGAAACTTTAAATGCCGTGTTCTCGAGGTGTATATGTCACTTTTGACTCTCACTCTGTACATGGCCTAAGGCCATGTGACTAGTCCGGTCGAAGACTAATCCGGTAATGACAGAGAGAGGGTAACTGTATTCTCCCTTCACTTCCCCCCACTGGTTTGGTGACACTGGCTGCTCGATAAACGCAAGAGACCTTTGGGAAACGCGTGTCTTATTGCGTGAAAATTTGTAGGCGAAACCCGGGGCGGTATTGTTTTCGCCAATGTCGTAATAAAAGTCGTTCCACCGATCGAGCGATCGGGCGTCCCGTAATTCACCGATATTTATCCCTCATAGTGTGTGTGTGTGTGTGTGTGGCATATGGCCTGAAACACGAGAACGGTTCTTGGCTCTCCAATACTTTATGGACAGTTTATACGACTCGTAAAATTTTCATGTCGTTACTTTATTTGCAACCTTTAGCGACCAATCGTTTCACTCTCGCGCCGAACTGATGTTCTGATTTAATGCCGTTCAAAGATTGACGAACGACGAATGCAGAGCATAAATTGCGCAGTATTATCGTGTACGGTTCAATCATCGGACGCTCATGAAGAATTACATGTTATCATTATTACGTTATTATATTATATTGTCCACCGAGTTGCTCGTCACGAGAAATAATGAAGTCATTACAGAAGGTTCTATCTACACTGGAATCAATTATTTCTTACAACCAATAATATAACTGTATGCATCGTTTCGAACGTCACGGTGTTTGGGCTGTTCAGAAGAATTGTCATGTTGGTACACGGGCACTGAAGAAATTTTGCTAACTCAATTTGTGGTAATTTCGGGGTGAATGCAATTTCGCAGAGATCTGAAACGGTCGGTTGTTTAATTAAACAGATCCGTGGGGATAGGTCCACGCGGACAGGAAAGAATTCAGGTGCAACGGTGCCGAGCTGAGATGCGATTCATCACTTTGAAGATACGACTGTCAGAGACAGTCCGGGACCGGGACCTAATAAGATGAAGCGTCCGCCAGAGGGAAGTATGTGCACTCGCGTCTTTGTTCCGTAGCGGCTTGTTAAGTGGCAATCAATTTACGATTATTGGACGTTTCCCGCGTTTCACATGATCGAGTATTCTTTTAAATCATCCTCATCCCTTAGCTTTTCACTTTTCAGCTAACCGAGCCACATTCTCCACGTAAATGTCAAGTGAACGTTGTACCTACACTCCCAAAGAAAAAGATAGCACACGCGTGCTATCTTTAATTTCTCGCGTTAAGATTATGCCAGCGTGGAAACATAATCCGACACAAACAAAATGATATATGGCACACTTGAAAAATAAAGATATATATTCTATACAACACAACTATATGTTTCATGAAACAAAAGTATACATGTTTCTCATAACAATATACATATACAGCAAACTATATTTTTCTAATAATGTGTGGAACCTCCTTTGTTTTCTACGATTTCCACCATCCTTTTAGGCAAAGAATTATATAGTTCTTTAATTTTTGTCTAAATTAAATTTTCCCATTCAGTTGTAATGCAAGTTTTTAATTCATTTATATTTGCAAAACTGCATTTGGTCGGGATTGTGATAAACAGTAGTAAAAATTGATTTTTACGAATTTTCAGCTGGGCCAATAACGAGAATTTAAAAGATGTGTTTGGTCAATTTGTATACATTATATACGCTCCGAAAATTTCATTGAAATCGGTTAATTTGTTTATACGAGTTATAAACTCGTAATATTATATTAAAAAATTGGGCTTTAGTTATTTAACGAAATGGTAGTCCGTAAGTGCTTTTGAATTATGCGACTCAGATCGACAATGAAAGGATCCACTTAGGGCCTTGTTTCTGATTTACTTTCGCCGAGACGTTGCTCCAGTGTGTGGCCCCGATTCTAGGTTATAAGATCTTGTACTTTGAGCTTTTTACTTCAACATGCAGATGCTGAAGATCGATCATAAAATCTTAAGATAGCTGACGTGGTAGCTCGGATCATAGGCTCTGAATTCCGAATTATGCACTCTGAACCTCAGTCATTAAATCTTGAATGGACCTAGGGTTATCGATCTTCACTCGCTGAGTGCACCCGTCGAGGTGAAAATTAACCACCAGGTTTTTGTGATACTGTCACGCAAACATGGATAGGCGTAGTCTTCCTCTGTTTTTAGTACCTCCCCAGGAGCTGATATGTAGTGTTGAGACACGCGTCAACAACGTTGACAGTCATTCAGTTTTGCATCAGATGTTTCAATATTTCCTAAAAATATTTAAAGTATTATAACTTCGCGAAAAAGATCGAACGAGATAATCCTACTACACTCATATTAAAGCTTGAAGCCAATACTTTCGGAATTCCACTTTAGATTTTCTCTATGATACTTGTGTATGTGTTGTAGCTGGACAATGATTGTGTTGTTAACAAAATTGGTGTACGGTTCTAACTTATATTAGAAATGACGCATACAGAAGAAATGCTTCGATGCGAAATGGGTCAGTGGAGTGGGGATGAGTCGGAGCGGGAACACGTAGTGGAGTAGGGAGCGCTGGCGCGCGGAGTGGGGATCGCTGGCCGCGATGACGTACTAGCGAGCGTCGCGCGGCGAGGTGTCACGGTTAATATTAAAATGTTTTTTCTCCTAGACGTACGGTTTTTTTAAAATTTGTTTTTTAATATTGTATTGTCACCCAGTTCTGAGCTATGTTTAAAGTTTCAAGTCTCTAGCTCATTGGGAAGTGGTTTAAAATTCGATTACAAGATTTGACGCATACAACAACGACACGGCAAGCTAATATAAGCGTGGTAAAATAAAAATGAACCGGTCCATAATTTCTAGACAATAAAAGGATCTAAATCGGGCTTTCCGCTTAATATCCAAAGGTCCATTAGAGCCAAGCCAACGTCCCCAATCAAGAAGACAGCTTTCGTCTGTGGAAACACCAGGGTAATCGCCGTGTGTCCAGAACATTGTCCCCTGTACAGAGGTCTTGAAAATTGCACATCCATTATCTGAGAGGGGGCACTTCATCAGGCTTATGGAATTCGGAAAACTGTGGAAAACACGGCTACGAATTTACAGCGATGAAATTCGCCGTTGAGACGCGATTCAACTTCACTCTTGAAGATCTTCCTGGGGTTAACAATTTCCTCGGCAACGAATTCATGGTGCCATGTTCCTTCCGCGAGTGAATCCTGCCGACAGGCTGCGGGATTTCCCCTAGTCTGATTTACATTCGGCCAGCTTAATTGGAGAAACGGGAGAGCGTTACCAGTCTCTGCTAGTCTACACTAAATTCCAATCAGCGCAGCGTTGCGTTGGCGTTCTTGCGCACAATCGCGTGTCGTTCCAATCTTACCGGCGCAAACCTTAATTAATCATTTGCCCGTCTTCCGGGAATGCATCATTTGAGTATTCCATCTTCGTACTTTTACACAGCAGAGTTTCCGTTCGGCGATCATACTCGTCCTCTCGGATACTTTCAACTTTCATCGCTAGGATTTTAGGAGATGGTTCTACCCAAAGCTGCGATCCTGAAAGAACTATACTTCAGTCTTAGGAGATAATTCTTAGAGCTAGAGTCTGTTTTCCTGATCTTGTGTCTTAAATCCCAGCTCTTGAACACTGAGCCTGTATTCTTTAGGACTTTGCATCTCTAGGTTTGCCTCTTCTATCTTGAATCGTATCGTTTCATGTCTGGATTCAAACATATCACGTGTTTCTTGATTCTGAACTTCGCATTAAGGAATCTATTTTCTTTACAACCGTTTCTTTGTTAGCCTCTAGATCCACTTCGTTTAATTCTTTAATTAAGAGATTATATACTGCATTTTCTTATTCTTGTCTGTACACAATTACATTTAATTCCCCAGAAGCACACCATATCTTTATCTGTCTGTATAAATCCTAGCAGGAAATCCTCGCGATCTTAATCACAAATCTATAATTTTTTTATCGAAGCTATCGCACACGCTCCGTCTTGCATTACAGCTTATGCAAGCTGCTCCGCAAAAACGGCGAAACTTGCTGAACTTTAAACATTCATAACTTTTGAACCAGTGGACTGCTAAGATTAAAACTTGGATTTTCGGTGTTTTCTAGTCAAAATTTACAGGATTATATAAAAAAGGTAAAGAGCTCCTGGCTCCCTTAGGTGAAGTTTCACCCAACTTATCAGACTGCATATATGTGCGTGGCCTTCTTTTAAATATCGATAAACAATTTCTCTCTCTCAGAAATTTCCTGTGCCGATACTTGTTGGAGTCACTGTTAAGTATCCTAGGTGCTTCTAAATGTAAATGTGTGCCACGCGTAACTTTGTTTATCTTTCAGTTTAAGTTTGCCACGTAACGATTGCGGGTCATGTAAAGTTAGCTCTGTTCTCTCGTTTGTTTTCTTATGCAAGACCAACACAGCGGGCTCACCGCCAGAGCGACAGAGAAAAAAGAGCAAACCCTTTGGAAAATGTTGCACTTCTATTTTCCCTTTCTGGCGGCTTTGCGACGCAGCTTCAAAGCGAAGTTGCTGCCCGAGAGCCCCCGTCGGTCAGACACAGCACTTAAATTCGAGCGATCTTCATTAATTCGAATGTATCATTCATCCAGGTTGTATTCCCAGTCCCTTGGGCTCTCACTGTTACAGAGATTCCGCCGTAGCGCGTTACGCCTCCCGCATAATTCAGTTTTATCGGTTACGGTTTGCAGAGCGAGCTGGTTATTTTTATCGGAAAAACCGCCACGTCGCTTTCGTACCCTCGTCATGCTGGAGATCGTACTTACTTACTTACGCTCATTAGAGCCAGGAACTCGATCAACTTTCCATCGGCGTGATCGACGCCGGATGCTCACCAGTTATTTATAGGCTTATTTACAAATATTAATGTACGTCGAGGATAATGAAGTCAAGGTATGGATCAGAAGAAATTTAACGAATGTGTAGGGGAGACCAGGGCTAGCTGGCTAATGGGGTTAGTCGACTAAATCCATTCTAATTGTAATACTACAAAGTAGATGATTTCCGCGATATTCAAACATAAGAATGATAATGTGTTGTCGTGACCGAAACTTCCGTGTTGTACCAATAAGAATAAAAAAAACCACGCACGGCAGAAGTAAAACTTCTTGCAGTCTAGTAATGTTTAGAAGTAAATTAAGATTGGAAATGGTAAATAATCCTAATGAAGCGACGACAAGATCCGGAACAACGTTCGATGCAGTATTTGCAAGACATATAGACAAAATTGAATCAAGAATATTTATATCATATTTTAGCTATCACACAAACCAATTCTTTCAATGATAGAATCATAGAAAAAAATATTGAACAATCAAAATTTGCGACGCAAAGAAGGAGAGCGTATGGGAAAGAAAGAGACATAGTTCATAGCATTTCCCATACGTTCATAGCAATTTAGAGAACCAGCTAACAAACGATGTGCAACATAGAAAACATAAATATAGATTTACAAAAATTAAGTGAAAGAAAGGATAAACAAATATCTCATTAATTAAGACTCGAGAGTTAATTATATTGAATCGTAGTATAACGATAAAGTTTTATGCGATTTATATTTGTATTACATTTTTTAAAAGCATGTTTGCCTGGAGTGCGGCCCACTGTAACGTTACGCGTCATCAAAGTGGCCCGTGAAACCATTTGTGTTAGCCCGGCCCGGTGTAGATGCTATGTCAAAAATAAATACCATAAATACCGACAAAACGTATAATGCTTTACCACTTTGTCGGTTCAGATTGCGTTTCGTCAAAGAGAATTAATGATCGTATACAGAACAAATTGTGTTGACGTTTGCAAGAGAAATAATCGGACTGCGTGTTTTTGAAGGATTTTAACGGGCAATTTACGTATTGACAAAGGTATTCCTTCTCTTTACTCGAACCCAGATGCAACCAAACGATTGTTCCACTTTCTACAATACGTAATGGCCTGAAAAGCTAAAAGATTATTAGAAATTAAAGATCGGTTTCGAAGCTAAAAATGGTGAAAAAATGCATAGCTAAATATATGCTTAATAGCTAAAGTATGCTTAATTTTTTCAGAATTTTCAACTAAAAAGGAAAGAGAAATTGCGGAAAAACCTGATTTTCTTTGTCACCCCACATGTAGACATGAGGGGCTGAAAATTTGCACAAAGTATTTTCTTTTACGCGGAGCGTATGAACAACTTTGTTTGTCAGATGTCCACGAATGTCTGGGAGGGGTCACAGAGAAGGTGGAGCACCTTGTAGAATTCAATATATCCAAGGGGGCGAAGACAGAAAATTTAGGATTCAGCATCGAAAATCTAATATCCTCGGCGCGCAGTCTGTCACTTAAAACGGGGAATCCGAGGCACAATCCGGGACGTAAAGTATACGGTGCCGCTTGGAAGTCGTCCAATGATTTACCAATAACGAGATATTTGTCTGTGACATTCGAAATTCCGACCGGCGCGGCGAAAAGAGCAGAATTCGGCTGTTGCAGTGGCCGTTGACAAGTTGACAATATACCGTGAAATTTCCAGCTCGCGCGTCGCTATTTATGCTCGCGATTCGACGGCGACGTCGCGTCGTCGTCGCGCGACGCGTCGCAGCGTTGGACCTGTTGAAAACACGACGCGACACGCGCCCCCGATTAAAACGAATCGTGATTCGCGTTACCGCGCGAATTCGTTGAAAATTTTGCGCGAAAGAATTGCGGGGACAATCCGGAATCGTTTTCCGCGATTAAAGTGGATTCCCCGTCGCGTCGACGCGCGACGGCAGCGTTGTGTGCGTCGATCGCAAAACGAAACGGTCGTAAACACTTTGTACATAACACGTTCGCGCGCGACCGATCGCTAAGCCGATTCCGTAAAATAATAAGCACCGTTGACAATCACGGGGGCGCAAACGTCACCAGACGGAACAAACGGAAGACTTGTATGACAATTAGAATTAATCCCCTGTGACGCGTAAAATCGCGAAATCGATTAAACAACAGCGCTGCCTGTCGCGAATACTCGTTTCGCAAAGCTCTTTCGATTAAGTATAACGACACGCATAACGACGGTGTTCGACTACAGGTGGCCATCTTTTTTAGAGGATCATCCTGCTCGCCGGAATAGGTCGACGGGAAGAGTAACTGCATTGCAATGGTGGATTAGTTCGCGAATTATTAACAATTGAACTGCAGTAAATCCTCTACAGTCGCGAAAAGGTCGTACACGTTGAAGGCAGAAAAAATATCCCCTCCACTGTAGTAATCTAATCTCGGCTCGGGTATATCGATGTGAATCACTAATCGAATTACAAAACTTCTTTATTTTTCATGGGACTTTCGCCAACTTATTTGCGTCACTTTTCTGATTAACCCTTTGCGGTCCTATGTCGAGTGTGACTCGACACGGAAAAATTTTTTTTTTTATTCTTCATTTTCGTCTTATATTATAATTATAAATGCTTTTCAAAGTAAACGGTACCAAGTGAATAAGCGACTGGGGCGAAATCTGTGCGGACCGGCTGGTACGAAATTGCGAATTCCGCGCGGACCGCAAAGGGTTAAAATTACACTAAACACGATATAATTTCAACTGTATTTCGTGGTTTAATCGACGATGAAAGTTTCGGGCGCAAGGAAGGACAGTGTATGGGAAAGAAAGAGACGCGGAGAGTCGCAGTTACCGGCACAGTTCTGGGACACCCTATAGATATTTCCGTAGGTATTGATACGTTATCGGAAACGTGAACGGTATCACATCGGTTACGAATTTTGCTATAAACTGTCAGAACCGTATTACCGGACGAGTTACGCTTTTTTTTCGCGTGGAAATGTCGAGTGCCACGGACAAGCGGCACGTTATCGGCGAATTATTACATGATTTTTGAACGCGAGAGTATTTGCCTCTATCTCCGTGTATATTTTTACCGTTATCGCATTAACACCCAAAAGCCTGTATCCCGGAAATTGATATGAGTATTGGAAAAACATTTCGGTTGTGTTGGACACGCACGCGGATTAAAGTTACATATTAGTAATCGGCGAGAGGAAGAGAACTGTTTATAAAAATAATTCCTTATCGAAACCGTATCAGCGGGAATATACAGAGCGATCGGTAACTTGTGGTACAACCGAGTCACCCTATACATATAAATATTTTTCAGATTTAGTTTGTTTCATCAATTTAGCGATGCAAACAGTATGTATTATCAAGTAATAAATATACAGGGTGTCCCAAAATTCCTGAATTTTGTAATAATGTACAACTATTATGCTCGTGCTCATAATTTCTCAAATAGCTTATTTGTTCCTTGTACATATCGCTATCAGCGCCGAATCCGTGTTGCGAGAGCATATTGTCATACGCTGTTTGCTCGATCATAGATTTCGTAATAATAGCGTTAGGTTTTTTAGTTTATGGTCCCGGGCAGAGGAGAATTCGGTAATTACGACAACAAGGGTGCATAATGACGTTAACTTACCACAATGCAACCATCAGCCATTTGTGGCTGGGAAGGCTTTTGCATGAAAACACTCCCAGTCTATTCGCCAATTTCCTCTATCGTCACAATGTCTTTGTACTAATTGTGCCACTAATTGAGAGCGTGTCGAAACGAAAAGAAAACTTTCAATGTGCTGACGGTAAATTATTTTTAATTAAAGCAGCAGTCTTTTGTTAATACCATTCAGAAATCGTTTTATTTATTCGATACGTCTGAAATTGAGAATCGTTGAATCTACCGCTATAGAATTGATCATTTTAATCAGGGAACGAATGAAATTGTTAACTTTTATAAACAAAAGTTGTTCGTCTCACTTTTACCTTTCATTTCGTTTCTATTCTAAGTTGACTTTGTACATTAGTACTCTAACTTGTAAAATGAAGACTTGTGTCCCCACTTTAACTTGTGTTCCCCACGTTCAACAGTTTTATTCGGTCTTTTAACTGATTATTATCTACTTCTCTCGTTTAGCCTTGAATATACGAAATTGTTCACCGATTACCAAGAACGCCGAACTTCTTCTAGTCCACTACTCTCTTCTGGACACGTTTGATACGCAATCACGATTTAAATTACAGCAGCGAGGCAAATTTATCTCGACGAATTCACACCTATTACGATACCGATACATTTAGTCGCGTGACTCGCGTTTGCCTGTTACATTATTCAGAAGCTCATTTAAATGGCGGACGCCTCGCGTGCGTGCACTTTCGAAACGGCGAAGAATTCGATGCATCTGGAATCGGTCGCTGTTCATTTCTACCAGCCGCGCATAATTCGCGCGAAAATATTGATGAACGAGCGATTATTGATGTATCGACGAACGCTTAATTTCCCGGGAATACTTTGTGGTGCTTACAGTTAATCGACTATAAATGGTCAAATCTATTAATCGAAAAGAACGCTCAATGGCTTGAAGGAGAATGCTGTAGTTTACAATGCAGGGTGTCCAAGAATGTTCTACTTCCTTGAATGGAGCGATTCCCAAAATCAGTTGAACTAGAATAAATCCTATATACAACTCGCAAAAGCCTCGCGAAGGTTTATTTGCAAAGTTCGTTGACGGACACTATCTTTTTAAGCTTCAAAGACAGCGTGTGTAAAGAGAGACCGCGCGCGACCGACTCTCCGCGTCTCATTCTTTCCCGTACGCTGTCCTTCCTTGCGCCCGAAACTTTCATCGTCAATTAAATCACTAATTGTAAGTACAGTTGAAATTATATCGTGTTTGGTCTTGTATCAATAAGAAAAATGCCACAAATATATTGGTTGAAGTTTCATAAAAAAATAAGCAATAATGAAAAAGATTTTATATTGGTATTGCATTGCTCCGCGTCGCATTAGTAGTGGTTTCACACCGATATACCCGAGCCGAGATCAGATTACTACACTGGAGGGGATATTTTTTTGCATTCATCTTCTACGACCTTTTCGCGACTATAGAGGATTTATTGTAACTCTTCCTCAGAGAAATTAAGGTCGTGTTATTAATATCTTTGAATGCGTTTCAAGACCACCCTGTATAGACGAATAAAAACTTAGAGCAATAATTTTACACATAATAATTACAGTACTCATCTGTCTTAAAATATTGTTAAATTTAGAATGAAAAAATACTTTTACACAACTTGAAGAGAACAAAAAACTATCTGGAGAAACGTGGATAAGGGGAATTTAATTTTGGTAGACTACGTGCTGTTTTTTTGTTTTAACATAATAATTAATCTGACATTTGATACGACTAATGGCAGAGGATATGGAACAAATGTCGAATCTTCTACTTGATTTTTAATTGAATTAACGATCGATTCCGTTCGTAGGAACGAGGATTATGAATAATATAATATTACGCTGAATATTTTAGAAAGCCCCAAAAAAATTGTCGGTCACCATGACACAGAATCCTTTTGGTTTTCATACGCAGCATCAATTCACTCGATACTGAAGTAATATTATATTTACGAGCATCGATCGGAGCGCGCTCTAATATTTCTTCTCTTCGAATCGAGAGATCCACCGGGTCATCGTCACCACCTGGGGGAATAAAAATCTTGTAAATCTGCCACCGCGCAGATGGTAGATTCCGGGGGCAATAAATAGAAAAATTTTCTAATCATTTGGCATCAATCTTAATCAGTTAATAAATCAATAGTTTTCGGTTTCTTTAAGCAATATGTACAGCAGTATAGCAGTGAACTGATCATTTAATGTACATAATTGTCTGTACCTCGCCTGTGACCGCAGTCCGCAGTACATATTGCAGTAGTGCTGTAGAAGTCTGCAGTAAAAGTCTTCTTGTTATAAATGTTTAGAATATAAGTTATGTAAATGTAAACTGCAAACATTTTACGTAATCTACAATGTAATGAGTAAACGTATCTACGTCTATATTTATCGAACCACCAACTTTTCCCGAACGTCCGACTTTTCGTTGAGTTATACTACTGATTTCCGCTAAAATTCACGACTGTCTAACTTGTCATTGAGTTAGATTACTGATTAGTATACTGCGGATTTTATGCATTTATAAAAAAAAAATTGGTACGTACAATTTCAAGCACTGGACGTATTTAGAAGATTTAACAACATCGAAAAACCTCGAAAATCGACTGTTGTATTAGGAGAATATGATGTCGAAAGAAGTGGCACGAAAATTCAGTAGTATAAAATCGCAGTTTTTTATTTAATGTTTTATTTTCATTTTATCTTGTCATGAAAAACCACCTTTTTTAAATTTTCCCCCACCAGTAGTCGAGCACCCAGTACAGCTGTAAAATTTAAGTATAAAAACCGTAGTTATTGTTGCACCGACATTATTGATGACCAGCACGTGTACGGTGATTCTTCTAATTTACCTACTGCACGCTGTTTCCATCAGATTTCCGAGTGGAGCCGCGGTATCTTTATTTCGAGGCTGCTTCCGGAATAAAAGAGCATTCAATGGAATGTGTGGAACGAGCGCGAGGGAAATAGGCAAAAGACGCGCGTTGAAGCAGCTGAATGGTCGCCTGGAGTTACAGCGTCCGCGGCGACATTTAAATGTTTGACTTTGCCGGGTAAATGCGGGAGTTTCTGTAGAATTCTCGCGTAAACGAGGCGGTTATTACCGCGATACTTAATCCTATATACAGTGGGCTTTAGGCGATAATAACGTGAGACATTATTTTACCTTCGTCAGAATCTGAGGGATTAATGTAAACGATACGAAATGACTGACAGCGAATTAAGACTGCTGCGAGGTTTTAATTTCGACGGGTTTAATCCTTCGTTATCTTCCTATTATTATATTTACTGGACGCAGGCGACATGATCGCTGTATTATCCACCATATTCCATTATCCCATTTGCTAATGTGTCTGTAGTCTTGGTATAAATTAATAAACATTTAATCCGCTGATATCCGAATGATTTCAAGTATGCTGGTAGCTTCGTATATCTCCTTTATCTCCTTTAAACAAAAATCCGTTTCTAATTGTTAGATATATTCCCGTGTGTAATAAAGTGCTAAGAAAATAAAATGCCGTTAATATGCAACCTCCGTAATTTTCATTGTGGAAAATTGCTGAGCGCGTCGATATATTTTTGTGACTCTAAATATCGTCGCAAGCGAGCGTAGCAGGATTTACAACCCAGCGAAATTCAGGAAATGAATTGCGGTATTTGGGGACACAACGCGCACAATACCGTACAATCCTATTACGAACAATTTCATTAAATACGTTGATTTGATGTTAGTGTTGCGTACTTGTCAAATTGTCGACTTTTGAAAAATCGGTTCTCAAATTCCAGTATTACAAAAAAAAAACAGTACACTGGTCTCTGAATTTTGACAAAAGAGGCATGATATAAATAAAACAGTAAAAATATTCGTGTGGAACTACAGAAATATAACAAAATAAAATGTACTCAATTCATTTAATAATCGTAATTTAATAATCATTTAATTCATCTAATAATTGTAAATTATAAAAATGCAATTGTTTTGTTCTTCAGCAAACACGATTCCCAAGAACATTAAATGATTGTGCGCTGCCACAATGAACAGCACAATAGAATGCGCTAGTGGATTTGCATGTCAAACATTAACCTGATTTATAAAGATTAGTTCCCCACGTTGCTCTATATGCAACACTATACCATGTACAACCAATAAAGATTGAAGCTGGTAATTTAATTAATTGTTTAATTTAATATACTGTTCTATTGTACAAACTATCCGGTGTCTGTTTAGTTCGCACGATCGAAGCTTTACTGTAATTTTGTGCTTGTAATTATTTATAATTCTCGAACAAGTTTAAACTTTCCTGTGACGATATCTTTCTTCATATTTTACAAGAAGACACGTAATAGAATATTGTAACTGCGAAAGCATTGCTGAAATAAATGCTGTGAATGTGTTAACGCTAAACCATCGAAGTGACTAGTCTAGTAAGATTCTAGTTCCCTTCTAGTTACAATCTGAGGGTATCCTACCGCCGTAATGGCAACGTTGATTAGTTTAGCCGAGCGTCGAGTAGTTTCCGGTGTCAATGCATAACGTTCATCGATGTCTTTACATTCATTTCACGCGGGGAAATTCTCGTTCTACATTCTGCTCCGGAATAAATGGGGCCGCATACAGAACGACGAAACTTTCTGATTATAGATCCGAGAACTATTAATTTTTCGTAGCCGGTTCGAATACCAAGTGGAAGCGTTTGAATTAGTGTTAGGTTCCGCTATTAAAAGTTGTTCGAGTTCAATTATTTTCACACTGGCGTCTGCGAACGAAACGATTTCCGACAGGAGATGGAAACTGCGCTCTCATAGTGGACCTATCTTTCGGATCTTATTCCTCGGGACTGACATCTGTTCGCCGAATTGAAGAAAGTTCCCCGACGGGTAGGGACGAAGAACGTTTTGAAGATTTAACCGCCGCTAAGAGGTCGATGTAAATCGAAGCGCGCCGAGGCAATGCCGTCGGAGGTTTATATGAAAGTGCTAGAAACGGTTCCGCACTTTTTCACTGAACTGTGTTCTTTGACCTAAACCGCCGTATTTCGTTCTACGAAAGGGGAACACGTTACGAATTGAAAGTGCCGTTCTACATAATGATATTTCCTTTGTACACTGGATCCAAAAATTATTCGAACAATAAATTTCTGATTTTTGAAAAATTACACTGTCCACCACCAGAATTGTCTCCAATATACTGTTGGATGGATCTTGTAGAGTGTAGAGTTTTTCGTGCTGATTCCGAATCTGCTCTTAATTTTTCTCCTATACGCACAGTTTTTGACGAACATGACTTTGAAGAAGAACGTATCTTTCAACTTTAAACAAATATTGTGATGTTATTATAAAAGATATTGAATTGTTCTTTACGTTACGTACATACTGTACTGAAACTCGCGTATTAAAATTAAAATATCTTCTAAATTAATGATTATATGACAAATTAATGATTATATATGGATAATGACGAGTTCGATTGAAGAGTGTGCATTAAAAATATATGATCCCAATAAAAAAGAAAGTTTACCTTCATAAGAGCTCCACGCGTTCACATAGAAAGAAGATATCTACACCGAAAAGTGTGCCCCCTGATACCTTTTAACTTTCGTTTGAAACATTTTTTAGTATTATCAACAGTTTCGGAGATATTCGACTGGATCGATTTAAATGGAGAACACCATCTATACATATATGTATAAAATTGTAAACTGTTCTGCTGGAATTAACAAGAAAACATTGCAGTTAAAACAATAAAATAAAAGACAATAGAGATACACACGTAACGACTTTCATACGCAATTTTTATCTTGCAAATGTGCAATTCACCGCATATTTAACACCAGAATTACGGAACATTACAGGTGACTAATTTCTATTGCTTTATCAAAATAACAAGACTGTGTTTATTCAAATTTTTATCAGAATTCGCTCGAGTAAATAAATTTATTCAGTAATTTCCTGCAAAAACACCTTTGTCATTTTAGTGTCTGTACAGTTTTTATCACTTACAATATACGGTTCGACAAATGAATTTATTTTCGAAACTTCTCTTACAAAGGCATCTTTACAGTGATTGTAACATAACCGCTACGTCAGGCCACACCTCCCCTTCCTACTCCTGGGTCCTCCCCACCAAACTCCTGTGAAGTGTAGGAAGAGGTTGGGGAAATTAGGAGGGCATAGTGGAATCCTCGCAGTCTTGTGAAGCAAAGCACGATAGGGGGACAATATGGGGGAACCGTTTCGTAAAGACCCTAAACATCATCATTTTTTTTCTTAGTTGTTAATTAAGATATTAAGATGAAAAAAACGACAATACTCAAACTTATCTCCTGCGTCTCCTGAGTTAATTTTTATAGGGGTTGGAGTTACAAGCAACCCTTTGAGTGACACCTACCAAAAAATTCACGAACAATGTTCTGGTACCTATCTAATATACATATATGTACCTATATGAAAGTTTCTGGATGTTCGGATTGGTGGAACATAGTTAAATAATTGAAAAACAAATGAAATTACGCCATTATAATATTATAATATGTATTATGTAATTTCACTTGTGTTTTTAGACCCTTTCTACAAGAAAAAGAGGGAGCATTCGAACACAAAAACGACGGGTCGAATGGGTTAATGTAACCATTGGCGGAATGGCGTCGCCGCTGAAATATCAGCAAAAATTTTCCAGAAGCTTGCGTTTTACAAGCAGAGTCATAATATTAATTTCGACCATAAATTCCGTTTCCACAGGCCGATAAGAACAGCATCGATCACTGGGAGCCTGCCCAGCCAGCCACAGGGTAAAGATCTTATCGAACTGTGTCCATCTAGCACGATTTGCGCCCCCACCCTCTCCTCTTTTTTTCCACGGAAATTCCATAAACTATTCGGCGAACGCCGGAAATTGAGCGGTCGACGCGATCGGCCATAATCTCACTTTATACTAATTCCGGTATCGTCCGGCAGTTGGCATCGAACGGAATTAGATCGAGTTCGCAAGTTTCTCGATTTGGACGGCGGCTAGCAAAAACAAGAATGACCGACATTTCTTCGGCCATCCTCTACCCTATCTCCTCTGCTTACCCCTTTTGTCTCGGAATAGCCGATCATCCTTTCACTCTTTTTACCCCATTGTGTTTTTTCGCCGGCTAGCTTAATCCGTTCATTCTTCAGCTCGTCTTCCGATAAGTAACTGGCGGGGTTAGTTTCAGTATTGTCGATTAGGATTTCGTCCGCTCGCACTTCTGTTTTTCCGTTCACTCGTTCATTTGAGGGGATCGATCCTTGCCAAACGTGTAATCTTCTTCTAGCTTCCTGATTCCTGGCTCAGAAGTCTCTTCTTCTTCTTCTTCTTTCTACTTGCCCCCGATTTTTATTTCAGACTTCGCGCATTGTTTACTCGTCCGATCATGCTTGACTGCTCCCCCCCCCCCATCCGGCCTCGCCCACCGTTTGCCTATCTCCCAAGATTAGTCTTTTCTATTTCCATGATAAATCACGGGCTTCGCTCTGATTGCCCTTTCCGTTC
Organism: Lasioglossum baleicum; assembly: GCF_051020765.1. Lineage (NCBI taxonomy): Eukaryota > Metazoa > Arthropoda > Insecta > Hymenoptera > Halictidae > Lasioglossum > Lasioglossum baleicum. The sequence goes on from NC_134931.1 coordinate 20,745,494, forward strand.
CTTTTCTACTTGCCTCGCCGGACTTAATTCCACTTGTCTCGTCAGGCATAAATCCTCTCCTACTTGTCGGACCAAGTTAGGGTATAATGCTATCCAACGGCTGATGACTGTTGGGCTTTTCGCTACTGTCCAGCGCTCTGAAGAGAGCTGGCGATTTTTAAATATGATATATCGCAGTCTTTGACAAATTTCATGTTCCGTCGCGAAGGAACCGTTTACACGGGGGGTTTTCCGTCGAACCCTTTTTATGGCGAGTTCGTGACGAACAGACTTTGTCGAGAATAAAGCTGCCATTGTTATTTGGTGACCATTCCAGATGTCCTCCAAATGGTTAGCTTTTTACTACGTTTTTATTAGCTTGCTTTCTTGTCTGTCTGTCTGTCTGTCCGTTCGGTACAAATTTTGCAATTGATTTTAAACTAACTCCCCGATGAGCTAGACACTTGAAATTTTAAACATAGCTCAGAACTGGATGACAATGCAATATTTAAGAAAAAAATTCTAAAAACGCCTGTGCGTTTAGGAGATATAAACTATTAATAAATTTAACCGAAGAACAGCTACTTTTAAGCCGTCGTCAATTGGGAGGCGGCTGTGTGATAATTTCGGCCGATATTGGATATTGGGATGAAACAGAAATCAAATTTATAAAAGGACGAATGAATAGTGGACGGTATATTGAAATGATAAATGATCAACTAAACACTTATGCTGTAACAATTTATGCAAATAAACATATTTTGTGTCGACGTCCAAGGGTCCTACTTTGAAGAATTTTAAAGGTTTGTACTCATATGTTCAACAGATTAAAAAAAAAATATATGGTCGCATTATTTTCCGGACAGACCCTGTATTCCATTTGTACCTCTATATTTCGTTAATAATTCTACTTCATTCAATAAAAATAGATAAGTCAATGAAGCTTCGTTTCATTTCAATGTTAAGAAGGACAAGCTAAAAATATGTGTATAAAAAAATCGGATTTCTCATGTTCAATAAACAGAAATTACATTAAGTCCCGGAGTGTAATCCGGATATACCATATTTAACATGTTAGAATTACACATTCATTCGAAGGTGCCCATTTCTCGACACCGTTTAACCCACAACCTTGATTCATCACCTTCAAGTAGATATAATACATATATGTATACCGTATACTATATGTACGTATCATGTAGGTGCGGTGTACGAGCGATATACCCATTTTGGAGAATTAGGGAAAACCCCTAATTCTGACGGCATCAGTCGCTTGCAGCCGTGTCTCGGATCTCTGTGAGGTTATGATACGTTAATCACTATTCAGTCGCAACAAGAAATTCCGAATTTCTAGTTTTTCAATTAGTGTTTACGCTTCTCCAAATGAAAATAAGCATATTAAACGATTCATTGAAAAATTTCGCACATCACGAAATAACAAATCTTTCAAACGAAAAGTTAATTTGCAGGTCAATATTCTCCATCATTAATTGTTGAGTTATAATGAACATTGAGAATAAAATAACTGATATTATTGGTAATGATATTAGTGATATTATTGCATAATATTAGTGTAGAAAAAGTACAATGGATAAAATCATGTCATATTCTGAACTACCAAGTGGTTTTTACGTAGCCAACCACTTCTATATTTCGCAAATCGAATATTTATAAAGAATTTGAAAGTTTTAACTACGGGTATGTATTCATAGTACCTCCATCACTACCACTATCAGTCTCACTAAATTCTTCTCGCGGTCGCTTTGAATTGCAAATTCCGCGAGATGTTGGTGGCGAGCTCATCTTGAAAATAATGGGATGGAAAATCAAATTTTTCTCGTGAAAGAAGTGTAGAAACATGCATTCAGAACGAAACAGAGCAACTGTTTTAAATACGTTGAATTTATGTTACTTTTTATATTCTATGATATTTATGCCTAGAGCTGAGAAGCAAGTCTAAGTGAATAACGAAATAACTTTTGCAGATCATAGTCACACCTTTTTGCACTTCGAATTAACTTTCGCAAATCAAATTCACCTTCTTGTAAATCAAATTCATCTTGTACGCGACTCAAAAGTGAAGTAAACCATATTCGTAGTTACTCTCGTGCGATAATATGATATTAGGTTGTTGCATATTGAAATGTTCGATTTTTAGCAGACTGACATTAAACGAACGCAATTATGTATACACAATGTGTTCTATAAAATAAAATAAGATATTATGGTCAATCACGTTTGTCATTTACAAGATTGTTATCTTGGTTTTGTAGTTCTTTTTACCATCAACGACTGGTACGTTAATTAATCACCACATTTTCACCAAAAATTACATAATGCTATCGTCAATAAGTTATTTCTCCTGATGCATAAAAGGAACGCACGACAGTCGCGTAGGTTGACGTTGAAATAAACATTATTTAAAAGTAAAATTATACAATAAATGAATTCTGTTAAAGCAAGCGACTGTCAGCGTTGTTTCGGGGCGCGCGAATAGATGAAAAATGCAAAGCGACGCGCGAACAAATGAATAAAGAGCGAAGTGACGAGCGAAGGATAAACGTTAGAAATCACAGTCGTGTCCGATCGTCGCGAGAGCAAACATCAGATTGTAACCTCATCTTCCCAAATATCGTTAAAATAAATACGCGTTTGTTACCCACATATTGCTGAAGGCCAACTCTTAAAAATAATTAAGGGATTAACGCCGACAGAGAACGAAGCCCATAACAGACGAATGTTTCTCGTGTCTTTCTAAGCGGAAGAAGTTCTGGTCGTCAGAGGGGGGTATTGTGCGCGGCGTGTTTGCGACGAAACGCGAGTCGTTCGACGCGACTTTTTCTGGAGACCCATCTGGAAAGACGGCGGCGGCAACGAGAGAGGAAAAGAAAATGGAACAGCCGAATCTCAAGTCCCAAAGATCCATTAACGCGCCGAGGGAAAACTTTCCGCGCGAATAATGCAAATTATCCTCGAAACGCCCGGAGGTAGTCGCACTTTTGTCGTTGCCGGTCCTTGTCTTTCCTCGTTCCTACTTCTCTAGCCCGTCTTCTCCACACAACTTTCCTGGAAACGCTTCGATTCGCGTTCCCTCCGCGCGCTTTCGGCCGATCTGCTTTCTGCCTCTCTCCCCCGCCCCTCTTCCCTCTCGGTGGGGGATCCCTTAATCGTCTTCTCGAAAGCCCGGATGTGGCACCCACGACCGAAATGAGTTGATCCGTTTACATTAACGCAACCCGCGGACGCGTGAAATCCGGTTAACAGAGGACAAAGCTCGGCCGGACGTACATACGGTGAAATCGAGAAACTAACCCGGCGACCCGTTACGCCGCGACGTGGGATCCATTTTTTCCCGTTGGATCGATGGTCTGTCTGGTTTTGAAGCACGGAATTCAACCCTCATACGTCCCCCCGTGTGCGCCGCGCCGCAGGGAGCCCGCGAGAATGAAAGTGACAGTTCGACTGGGAAAACCGAGAAATATTACAGCTCGATAGGACCGGGGCAGGTTTCACCTGAAGAGAAATGCTATTGTCGATTGCTAGAGATACACTCCCGTGACAAAACCGTAAGACATCCATAACTTCGCCGAATACGCGTTGTCCAGCCATTTTGTACACCAAATTAACTCTTTCGCGGATCTTATTCACCCTTCCGCGAATCAAATTCACCCCTTCGCAGATCAAATTCGCCCTTTCGCAGCACAAATTTTCTACAAATTTGTTTCCTCAACCCCTTTGCACTACGACTTATAAAACTTCTTTATCGTTCGTAATGTTCTAGAGAAGAAAAGATTGGTTATGTTTATTATATGCATGTATATTTCACACGTTGAATATTTCAATTACTTGTAACAGTATGAAAAATAGTGCATGGAGAGAGGATTTCTTTCAATGGAATGGCCCGTACTTCCAAATTCATTAACAATCCGTCAAGTTCGCGTGTGCAGCGTTCTTAAGAAGTAGAATGGGTTCGGTCATGAACAGGCGCGCGTGTCAGAGCTAAACAAAAGTTAGGGGTGGTTAAAACCTGCTTATTGACTATCCCCGGTCCCGTTGTCAATCTTTAACCGATGCAAACACAATTTCATATTCAACAACGGGATACTAAGTCGCGGGGAATCCTCTTTGGCCGGGTCCTCGGCGGGTCTCCGGCAACAGCCGAATGAATAGTTAAAAGCAATAAATAATTAGCCGATCGCAATCCAGACGATGAAATCGATAAGCCTGAGACGGAAGTTGGTTCGATCCCTAAACACCCGAACGGGGGGAGGGAGGGGGGAGGGTAGGGGTGGCCTTAATCACGACGAAGTAGGTTTCCCAATAATGAAATATCGAAGACGACGGAGCAAAAGGAGACCGTCAACGTGGCTGGGGAGGATAGATTCTCTGATAATGAAATATCAGAGCGATAGAAATCCCGGAAAGACAGAGAGGGAGGATTGGCAAGGGTGAATGGAGGCTGGAAGACTCCGGGAGTGGTGCAATTCGGTTTCTTCGAGGCTCGTATTCATCCGAGTTTCTGAACTAGCAGCGACTAGGGCGTCGCTTAGCAGACAAGCTTGCTGGTAACGCTGCCAGTGGCGTCGATGCTGATGCTACCAGTTGGGTGCTGCTTCGGCTCCGGGGCAATTAGCGGAACCAGTTAATTACGTCGTTAATGAATAGGCCGATCAACGGCCGCCGAAAGAGGAGGGTACCAGCGGACGACCGGCAAAGAGGACCCAGGAAACAGGGAGAAAGGATCGTGTTTTCCGTGAGAGAGTTGAAGTGACGTCATACAATGACGCCGCGCCGCCTGTGTATAGTGTAGTATAGCATGGCCGTCGATAGGGGTAGCGGTAACGATCGCGGCGATGCGGTTCCCGCCGACGACAACGACAACGACAACGACAACGATGGCTAGATTAATGACAGGTCCGTGGTCCATCGGGGAACAGTGATTCTGACGTGAGCCGGTGTGACGCGGTGACGAATCGTTCGGAGACACGATCGTCCTCCAGCACCTTCACCGATGGAAACGAATTGCCACCCCTCGCCTAGTTTAGACTGATAGCCTAACCGGCATGGCGCGTCCGGCTCGATCACCGCCGCGAAATTCCTTCTTCCGCCAAGCCGTAAAACACCGGCGACTTTGACAGGACGCGTATATATGTACATGTACACGCGAAGAATGGAACGCCCGGCGAGATCTCCTCGAGAGTTTATATCAGCTGTTAGAAGTTTACCCGGCACGTTTCAGGTTTATAAGAGCGGCTCAGCGCCGCCACCGCCGGGCGAAAAGATGCCACCATAAAATTCTACTCGGCGAAATTACGGAGATGCTCGGCGCGGTGCGGGTGAAGGTACGACCGGTACACCGTGGGCCGTTTTTATGAAATGGGTCGAACACATTCGAAAATTTTCCTGAATCAAGTTAAAGCTGGGCTGCTCTTTACTTTACCGGACTCAAAATTTGTGCCTTTCTCCTGTAAATTATAATATAAGTATTTGGTATGTAATCCAGTAGATTTGTATCCTGAAGTTTGGATCCTGTAGGATCAATGGTTCAGGAGTTATGCTTGCTTAAAGTTGTGTATTTTTCAGTGTTTTTGACAGGTAAGGGCGCCACCAGAGAACTATATGTATAGTCACAAAACTATATAAAGTTTTGTTGTAAACATTTCTGTGTAATCGTGGTCCAAAGTCAAATGGTCACTCTGGAATTGTCGCTTATTCGACACCGGCGAATCTGTCTCTTTGAAAAAGTATCACGTTTATCGGTCGATCGTACGTTTGTTATATCGTGTTGTTATTATTATTGCTGGCATTATTATCAGTTCATCGAAAAAAAAAGACGGGGGAGGAAAAGTTGAATTGGCGGTTCAGCTCCGCGTGAATTATTGGTAAAAATAAACGAGCGATTTCACGATGTAATCAGCGCGAATTCGGCTGTGAAGTGCCGCGTAAAATTTCTCGTTCCTGCGTAACGGTAACAGGAAATGAACGGAAATTGTAATTAAGTGTTAATGAATCGTTAGAACCGGAATATTAAGCCCGGATAAGGTGTCGAGCTTCGTGGTCGAACATTTGTTGGATGCGTTGCGAATACAACGCGTCAGCGTTATAGGGAGAAATGTATAGTCGATTGTTGCATATTAAATACCACATATATGCTTACAGCGTAATCAAAAATCGATCGAAATACTTTCACTTCGACGGTAAGATTTATACGTAGATAAAATTGCAACTGTTTTCATTGAAAATTTGAACACACTTGTGACCTTTTAGTAGACAGATACAGTGGGTGTGAAAAGTTTTCGTATGCCCTTTAAAATAGAATAACTTTTTCATAATTGTGTGTACCAAACAACCTGATTTTTTATAATCAATTAGAAGCATTGTCGTGAAGCAAATAATTATAATTAACAAGGTTACATGCAAAGATAAAGAAGGCATTATTCAAAATATTTTTATTTGAGCTCTTAAAGAAAATTTAAAATATATGTTTTGTAGATCTATAGTAGTTACACATATGCTGACAATTTCATCGAAATCGATTAACTTACACACGAGCTACAAGCGGTTAAAAATGGTGAAAATCGTAGTTTTACACGATTTTTTATCAGTTTCTGCTTAAAATTCACAGAATCGGACATCTTTCGATGCGTATGTAGGGCATACGAATACTTTTTACACTCACTGTAGATAGATAGTACAATATAGTACAGATAGATAGTAGAATTTAAATTATTTACAATTTCATACTTATACACCACCTGTTATTTTCGACCCTAAGCTCTCTATGTATAATGAAAAAGTTGTTTGATAAAACGTTTTCCGTCATAAGGACGTTCTCGAAAGCTGATATAACGAAAACACTGTGAGACTCTTTGATAAAAGTTTTAATATGAAAACTAACTAGAACATGTGAAGCACTCTCTCCCTCTCTCTATCCCGCGCGCTTGCGCGCGTTCTCTCTCTCGGTCTTCTCATTCACTCTTTCCTCCACAAAGTGCTCGCACTCTATGTCAGTTTCGACCTAATTACACAATTCGAAAAGTTAATACAGATATTCTAATGACGAACGCCCCGAATTTCCTCGCGAGTCTAATCCAATTACAGATAAAAATCCCATTAGTATTATTATACGAGCTGTTATCCGGCGTTCTCATCGCGGTCTGCGTTCATTATATTTATATCTGCGCGAAAAATCTCCTTTCGATTGTAACGATCGTGTCATTTAATATTACCGGCCCACCTACCGCAGTGGGGACGTGTCCGATTTCTGGAGACTTTAACGATATTTTCGAATAATTAAAAATAATTGGGGAGCTGTCCGAAATGTCGAGGCTAAACTTTTGGTCGTGTACGCTTATGCGCTTTAGCGGTATGTACAAATTCATTCGAATTTATTTCTTTTTAATAAAAGTAGTCACTGCTTTTTCACGGTGGTATTTGTGTGTATTGATTCGTTATCAGTAAACTACGGTTTATACAGGGTGAAGATTATAAAGTCGTTACTGAACAACTTTCATCTGAAACATTTTTGCGTATAATCAATATTTTTGGAGATATTCGTCTGTAACGCTTTATAATTTCCATCCTGTATAATTTCGAATCACCCTGTCCCTAGTTCGAAACTGTAATGAACTTGTTACGAGGCGGTGCCACGAGCGTGTGGCCGGCGAGGTTTGTTTGTAGGGAAAATGCTAGTCAATTTGTTAGTGAGTGTGCACGGACGCACCTGACGCGAAGTCAGGGAGCCGTTGGGATATCGAGAGAGAGAGTTCGTGAACGAACCTGAAGCGAAATCGGGAAGCCGCCAGGAGAAGTAGACGGGAGCCTGACGCGAAGTCAGTCACCTGCTGGGAGGTTTGCGGAGAAACGTGGGCGAACGCGATGCGAAATCGAGGAGCTTCCAAGGAGGTTGAATAACGTACGAACGACCCTGATGCGAAATCAGGGGGCTTTAGGAGACGGTCGAATCTGACGCGAAATCAGGGAGTCGTATAGGCTGTTTTGGATTCTTGTATCGCGTGAACGTGTTCGATGGGAGATCAGGCAGTCACAGGGAAATGTAGGTTACCTCGAAGCCGCGTAACTTAAATATTACAGTGGATCAGAGAAGTTTTGACACGCATATTTTGCAGTAAGGTCAATGTACCCACTGTCAGCCGTGTCTAGGGTTGCCAGATCTTCTATATTTGATTTGAGTTTTCTATATTTGAACTTGATCTCCTATATCATATTTGAATAAAAAATCATCTTTGCTTCAATAAAAAAGTTTAACGATAAAAGTAGAACGGTAACCTATGACAATTTTATCTTTTTATAATTCTTGCCAATGATAGTTTCTATGCATTAGGGATTTCAGTACACGTTTCGCAACTTTCATTATGTTCGTTAGTGTGTGCTGTTCCCATTTATTCTCAAGAGAGCAATTTGTCCAACAATTATTGGAAAACGCAGAATTCAAAGATATGTAATAATTACATGACATGCCACAAAGCACGTATTCTCCAGAAGTTACGGCACTGAACAGGTCGGTACACTGGAATTCAGAGATAACCGCTCGTCCTATCCCAGCCCCATGCACTATACTTATGTGGGAGTGCGTGCTTTCTGCCATAACCCGCCCTAAAAGCATTTTAATTGGCGTTAAGATATTCCCGCTTTTGACTTTACTGATCCAAAGGGAATTTCGAGGGAGACGTCAAATTTCCTTAGCAAAATTTTCGTTGTCAAAAGGAACAGTAGTTAAAATACACTCTCGAAACCGTAATTTTGAACAACCTTTTGCTATAGTCTAAACGCAGAAAATATACAGGACAAATACACAGAAAATATACAGGAACAACATTAGATTTGTTATACGTGTATCTATTAAACGTATATCTATTAATCTATCGCTCCTGGAAGCGATGAACAACAATCTGATCAACTGAGGATGACTTAATAATCTATTATTAATCTACTATAATGTTAAATATTACACGAATAAATATTGCCAAAATTCTTTCTTATAATTAGTGCCCAAGTACATATGTGTTGAAATGGAGAAAAGAATGCTTGCTATACAGGGTGACTCACTTAAGTGTTTTTTGTGCTTTCTGCATATTTTACGTGCATGAAGATCCGCAGTCTAATTATAAGAAAAAGTTGTTGAGAATAGTAATTTTGACAGCATGTTTCAGGGCCATTGACAGCGGCGATTGGCTAAACTCCTAAATAATTACCAAAGGGACACATACAAGACGTTGATAAACAGTGAAGATCGTATCAATTAAGCCACACTCGTTGTCAGTTCGATCGGACACGGTCCCTGACCTGTCGGAGACGCGTGCGATTGACCGTGTCAATCAGAAGTGTCTCACAGTCAGCGTACTGTCACTCTAGGACACTCTCATCAAATCAGTTACGCGGTTGGGACAGTGATACGGTTAGTAGGAATGACTCTACAGTCTACAGTCTACAGTCTACACGTTCAGTTTACAATGTTGTTTAGGACGTTGCTAGACCACTATACAGAAAAGTATTTTTAAAACTATTGTACACAACGCAGCTTAAATCCACTCAACTTCATATTTTTTCAAGATGCACTTTTTATCATAACTCTTCTAGGCGAGTTGACGACGTCATCACTTCTAATGAAATTAAATTATAATTTAAATTAAGAAGTTGTGCATGCAGCGTTAGAATAGCAGTTATGTATATTGAGATTGTGAAGATGCATTTATGGGGAATTATTCAATAAGTTATTTCTTTTGAAGAAATTTTTGTACCATTTCGAATTGTATTTTTCATTTTTCGTATTTCCGTTCTGTCTAGAAGTAATAGGACTCCCGAAGAAAGAGCTTCTATGGGAATGTGTATGTACCATTCATTTCATGCTGTTAAAATGGAACTTTATTCCGAGACAATAGAGTTCTTTCCTTTCATGAAACGTTGGACTACAATATACCTTCAAAAAAATTTCGATTTGTAGACCTTAATTTTAAACTGGGAACGTAGAAACAGTTTCAATGAAACGTACAGAAATGTTTCACCGTGGAATTCCTCAATTTCGCGAATGTTACAATGGACGAAATGTAGGGAACGTGTGTTGGGAAATTACCGTTGACCATTGTGAAACATGAGCAAAGAGTTGTACGAGGAATAGAAATAATTGCGTAGTATTGTTCCGAGTATTATTAAGTCAACATTAACTGTGTCATTTTCATTAATAATTTGTTTTAAAATGTGAGCCGTTGTATAAGTACATTATTTTTGAGTTATTTTAAGAATTGTGTGCTATCTTTTTAATGCGTCGATTTTTCGTTTAATGTTACATCTGTTCCATTACAATTGATTCTTCTCGTAATAAATGCATAGAAACGTATTGAAATAATTTTTCATTCGTATCACCCAGTATCCAGGTGACAAACAATGTAATATACTACTTGAAGAGCTAAAAAACCATTTATCTCTATAATGTGCTATCTTTTTTGTCGTGGAGTGTAATTGCAGAAGGTTCTTCGGGAAGAACGCGCAAATTTAGCGGTGAATTTTCCAAGCCGAGTAACAAAACTATGGCCTCGCATAAACGTTCTCGCAGTCTGTTGATATAATCTTATCGCGTTTCCCTTGTCTCTTGACCAGATCCTGTCGTCTGGTTCATATATACCAGACTGGCGTCATGTCGTGCAAATTAACGCTAATAGCTGCACGACTATCTCGTCCGCCTCTCTTTCCCGAGGTTTCACATTCTCAGCTGTTCGTTCGTTCTTGCTATGTAAATGTACCGTGATTAGCAATTAGCTGTAACAAGCCTACATCCTCCCTCATATACATATATCTCATGACGCATCGTGCTGCTTATCCTCGGTATTACGAATTTTAAATGATTCCTGCCTGAATGTAATCCATACAAGATCTCGACGAAGGGACGCGTGCTGCGAGATCTACGATAATTGTGGATTAAATTCACTTGCCGCCATGAGAGAATTCAGTGATCTTGCCGGCACACTAACGAAGAATTCCAGCGTTGCCGCGGGAAAATGAGAATGCTGATTTTTGCTCCTTCCTCAAATACAGGGTGTCCCAAAAATGTTGTCCCGGAAAGAGCTAATTCCTGAGGTCATTTGGAACAACTTTTTCTTTTGCGAAAATGTCCACCGAGGCTTCGTTAAGGAGTTATGTATTAGCAAAATAACCCGGACCAATTCGAGCGCGCGGCTGCAGCAAACGGATTCCATTTCAGCGCGAGCCGAGCCTTTTTCGCAAACGAAAAAGTTACTTCAAATGACCTGAGCAAAATTTGTACCGAACAGACAAACAGACAAGAAAGAGAGCCACTAAAAACTTTAACAAATTGTAAAATTTTATATTCTTGAGTTAGTTAAATATCTAAGGAACAATCTACCAATTAGAAAGTTTTCTCATTCATGTATCCGTAAAGCACTTTAATTTGTTGAGAGGTAATCAATTTTTGTTTTATGGCTATTATGTATATAATTATAGCTATAATTTTAGTTCTATTTCAATTTTAGGTTCAAATATAGTTCTCGCCAATGCGTGGAGGTATCATATATTACGCACGGCATCATATGTGTTTTGTATAGAGCAACAATGGGTTAGGAATATACGGTTTCTGTCACTCTCGGACGGAACAGTTGCGGGGCGAAACAAACTTTGACATTTGACAACTGTATGGACTCCAGTGGGTAAACAGATTTAATATGCAACCATTTGTGCAAGAGTTTTTCCCGCACGCATTCATGCAAATTGATACGCCAGTGGCCTCGTTTTAAACAGGGCTGTCAGACGCACCGGCATTGATGTATTTTTAGCTATTTATAATTTAATAGTTGGTTGTGCTTTATTTTACAGTGTATTAATAATATATTATAACATAAATTCTTCGACATTTTTCTTCATTTAAGCGAATTCTCAATGCAACAAGATTTTAAAAGTAGATGCATTAATTGCTGATGATTTCGAAATGCATTTGCACTGTATTCTTAACATTTTTTTTTTTTAATGAATATTATTTCGACGAATGTCTTCGATTTTATTTAGATGCGAATAAATTGTACTTAAAATATTGTACAATACGTACCAGGGACCAAAAATAACAGTTATAATAAAAAACGTCAGGTCGTTTGGTACAATTATAAAAAAGTTTTTCTATTTTAAAGGGCGTACGAATACTTTTTACGCTCACTGTATGTCAATTTGTAAGCGTAAAATATGGAATATTTGCAACTTTTTAACACGCAGACAAGACAGTAAATTCACAAAATTTCTGCCCGTGATCTAATCGATGATGTACGTCGTCCAATTATGATGTTTCAAGCCAGGTTTATCTTTCGATCAAAAAACATGAACAGCTATCGTGATGAAGCATAGTTCTCGCTACAGCGTGATTACTAGTTCGAACGTGTCGAATGAAGAACAACAGGATATGAGATTGTCAACTTTGAATGGAAATTGTTGAAATATTTGAGAACGCGAGCAGCCAATAAAAACCGTTATATTCTCCAATCGACAGTCTATTTGTGTTGTTTTCTATCTTGCTACGTATAACGGGTGCAATGTGAAACGTTCGTATGGTTTTGTGTCGATCTACTATTTCTAATTATCCTCCACTGTTTGCTCAATAGCCATTTTTCAATATCGGATCACTTATATGCTTGTGCGATTTGCTAGGTTCCGTTCATTTTAATGTTTCTTTTGCCATAGTAACCGAGTGTTTGCAAATGCCAAACTTGACTATTTCTACCGAATGAACAAGACCCACTGAAATCTTGCATAGACTGTGTCAACAGTTTAGAGGTGAAATGTTGTGAGAGACGCAAGCGTTAACTAAGCAGAAATCGTTTAATAGGACACAGTGGCGGACCGTTAAGTTTGCGTAAATGTCGAAATCACTCTGCGACCTCGCGTGATACACGATATCAGTACTTCATCATAGAAATGTGACAAAAACGTAAAATAATAAAGCCATTGTATAATAATATTGATCGAAATGAACAAATGAATAGCGTGTATTTTCTTTTCTTCTCCGGGTACAAGAGCACCCTTAAAAGGTTCAGCTCTGGGCGTTAATCACGCGTGCTGGTGGTACATTAACACCCGAGACCTCCGAACACGTTCCCATCGGCCGCAGAAAACACGCGAGCGACGGTCGCCTAACCGCAACCCCATTCGTCGAGGCTCCGTTCGACAATGCATTTTTCACGGGGAACAACGCGACTGTGTTTCGAGTTCCTGAATAAGTGAACACATTAAAGCCAGCGCAGCGGTGGTACGTCAACCATCGATTCCCGGCGTCGATATATTTTTCCTCGCGAAAGTTTGGAATTCGGGTGGGGCGGTGCGCGGGTTGGCGAGCCGCAGGGTAATATCTAAGAAATTGCTGACATTTTCATCGGCATTCCTGGTAGCGGGAGCACGGCTAAGGGGGTACGTGTGCACCTATTGGAATGCGTGCAAATGGCAGCGAGAGAGAGAGAGAGGGTGATCCTGACCGTGTTGGTAGGGTCGCAGTAACAAAAATGGACGCTAGTTGGGAAAGAATTCAGGTCAATGAGAAAGTTGCGCCGCGTCGTCGTCGCTCCGCCACGCCGATTGAAACTCCCTTGCTTTTAGATCGCGAATTGTGCATCGCTGGAAATTGCTTGCCACCGGCAAGGCATTTCGATGAAGGTAATCGCCACTTGACGATACTCGAACGCGCTTCCCCCTTTTCTCTCTCTCTCTCTCTATCTGTGTCTCCTCTCTACCTATCCCTAGCGCAACCGATACCATCGCCCATCCTCCCCACCCGCGCACTCCGCGTCCGCCTCTTAAATCCTTTTTGTTCTCCACCGGATCGAGGAAAGAACGCTTCCTCGCCTCGGTTTGATAACTGGAAGACGATTCTCTTCTGGCGGAAAATTTAATCCCCTCGGCCGTCTTATGGCTGTTTACGTCAATAACGAGCGGTTTTATGTCTCTATCGGCCCCGTCTTCTTTACCACCGACACACTATTAACTCGCACGTAACGTGATTTTATTTCGACGAGCCTGCGATAATAGGAGCCCGGTTGGCAATGGCTCGAACTTCCCGGAAGATGTATGCCGGCCGATTAAATTTGACGGCTGGACTTTATTGCTTCCTCGAGCCCAGCAATTGGCACTGTTCGCCGGTACATGGTGATGATATTCGAACGATCACTTTCGAGCCACTTCCGAGCAATTATGTTTACGATTGCGTTTTATACTCGGAAAAGATTCGACACGGTCCCCGCTCTTTGCTAAAGGGGTCGTGAATGCTTGATCGTGAATAGGCCCCTTAAGTGTACACTAGGGTGGACCTTATTTTTTATTTATAAAATTTTGAGCATGCCGTCCCCTAAAATTGTTCCACATTTCATGAAAAAATTATACATCTAAAATTTTAGATATATCGGGCGTTAGCACATTGAAAATGCGAAGTTTTGAAATAGATATCACTACACGTTAAGTGTCAAGAGTACACAGAAAATTCAATATAAATATGTCACACCTCCAAAAAAATATACAATTCCTTACATCCATTCGAGTACAAGTTTACTTTTTATGAATTAAGATTTCACGTTAATTGGCCTGTCTAATTACGGTCCGCGTAATCACAGAAAGCCTAAATAAACTCAAACTTGTTAATCTCGTTAGGTTTAATAGATATTTGATTAAAATGTAATGATTAATCAACTATCCGTTGATGGTAAAAAAAGCTACAAAATGGAGGTGAAAATCTTGCGAATGAAGCACGCGAATGACCGTCGAATATGTGTGGTTAACAACAGTTGTCTTTTTTGCCAAAATTTTGTAACGACGACTAACTCTAATTATAGCAAAGAAATTAGCTATTGCATAATTAATTTCATTCGACCTCTGAATAATCTCTACGAATGCTTCTACAACAAATATATGTTCCATTTCTAAATAAAATTGACGAAAATTTTTCAATTGAAGAAAAGAAACTTTTGCCCAGGATAGAACGACGTGTCCGATTGCAGAAAAAGGAAATACCGAATTCATTTTCCGGTTCTCGGTTCCTCGACGAGATGGCCGTTTCAGAAATTGCTCCGCGATTTAATTCAATCGATCCCTACGCGGGCACCGGTGCAGCTGTTAATTACAGGTAATTAAATAAGTCGACCGGCGAGCAATTTTTACATCGATGCGGATCTTTCGAGCTCTCAGGACCTCGCTAGATTATCCGATAAATCATTAGTGCCCCTTGCGTAAAAACTTTAATCACCTCTGTGGCCTGTGCAGCCGATCTATCCTGTGGAATAGAACGAGATTGGCTGGCTTGAGTCAATATTCTTCCATAGAAACTTGTTGATTTTACGGTTACTAGGGACTACTGAAAGGTACCTTCGAACAAACCGAAAATATTGGGTTGGTGCACATGAAACAATAGTAACTTTAAATTAACACGTTACCGACCGATAATTATGAATTAATTAATTATTGCATATATATGAAAAATCTGTAGTTCATGGCTAAACACTTTTCAACCCTCCGAGGGGTAAACTTTACTTTACCGGACCCAAAGTCTGTCACTTTCTCCTATAAATGATGATGTAAATATTCAAATAGCGCATATTGTCCACCACAATTTTTGGTTTATTTAAATTACTTGTTCTTCATTTGTACACGTAAAGCCGCCACTTCGCTGTCGCGATGTGTATTTTTACTAATTGTGTACATTTCACATTTTACTCGTATGAGCTCAATTATTTTATCATCGTGGAATATGAAGTATGTGATCAGTAAACTGGATCGAACATATTTACTCGCCGTTACAAATTCTGCATAAAATTGAATTGCCGTTTATTGTATGTTCATTGCACATATGTATGTCTTTGGCAAGCAATGAACGCTCGGCCTATGTTTATTATTGCCAACGTAAATATAACAACTTGAATGCTCGTATTTGTACATCTGGAGTATTTTTTTGATTGCTTCTATGGTATACTTGTCGGTTTCATCGATTTCAAAATGTGTTAAACGTTAACTATTTATGTTTGAAGTGGTCTGTTGAAGCAGATGCACTTCAAAAGTTAATTTTATCAATGTCGAACCGAATTTTTAATGTTATTCTTAAGTGTCCGCATTCGGTCCCGACTTTTTCCAGGGCGGTGGAGAAATGCTGTTGCGCACACCCCCCTACGATGAAATTTGGGGGTAGTGTGGAACTCGGCTGCCCCCAGATGAAATTTGGGGGAAATTTAGGGACTATATCCCTAACCATACCCACTAAAACCCCATCGCCCAAGGGTTGTGAAACCCTTTTCCCTCTTCTAACTATGCGGAAAAGTACAATGGAGCTGAATATAGAAAAGGGCAGCATGTAAACACAGATCGCGCTGTCCTTCCTTGCGTCCGAAAAAAATTCAGAACTTTTGTAATTGGATTAGTAGTAGTTCACACCAATATACTCGAGCCGAGATCAGATTACTTCGTGGCCCCTGCGGCGGCGCGGCGTTGCCCCTCAGTGGAGGGGGTAGGCATTTGACAAATTCTGGGTAGGCGGTCGCTGAGAAATAACGCGACTTTACTGTACATGGTTACCGCACATTGTGGACGCCGCTATCATATAAACTTTCATACTTTATTCCACTTTCTCCAGGCGCGAGAAGGTGGGAGAAGCGTACTTCGGGACATTTGGCCGTGACAATGCATGCGCACGGCCGCCGACGCAAGTAGAAAAGAGGTTAGAGCCATCCCCGTATGGTCAGGACATAACATTGTCCTCGTAAAGTTTACGACGCTCTTCGGTTACGTATCGTCGACAGTCTATAGTCCGCGCGTTCAAGAAAGAGACAAACGGGGTTCGAAGGGGTGGCTGGACCCGGGTGGGCAAGGCTGGATTAGGTTTATTTTATCGAGCGTGAAATACTGAACTGCAGGAGTTCGCTCGTTACGTTCCGCGACCGTGAGAAGGGCTACATTCGTTATCAACAGGATCGTTTCTGAACGGAATCGGGATTGACCGACTCGTAAATAAATTCGAGCGACGCTAGGACATTCCGAGAATTGGTTTTGCATAAGTGCCAGGATAAACTCGTCGTAATAGCGTTAACTTTGATTCTGGTGGGCTATTATGCGCGGCAATGATTTGAATGCTTTGTTTCATTACACCTGGTAATATCGGTAATAAATTGCATTTCACGACGGAACTGCGCCCTGTAGTGCTTCACTTCACTGAACCGACAACCACCATTTCATGGTAATCCGTAGGATCACCTAAAGTGATCAAAAATTTTCATTATTAGCGCACGAATGCAAATATTTTTCAAGTTTCACTTTTTCTTTGCCTCTTTTCTAAATTAATTTTCAATCTAACGACTTCCACTGACAGTGTACCGGTCCCTCCAATAATAGTGTACCAGCTCTCCCCTCTACCATAGCGGTTCCCTCACTCCTAGTGTACCGGTTCCCCCACTGTCAACTATTTTATATTGCCCCTACCGTGCTACGACAAAGAAAGTTTTAATTGGTCTACTAATAACGAAAGTAAAATTCAGGTGGTTTTTACGTTAGTTGGAGCTCCGTATATGTATGTAGAATTCGTTTGTATTTCATTTCCTTTGAGGTATTCATCGTTATTTCTCTCTTCTTGAAAATAGAAGATTTATTCAATAGAATAAATGTAGTAAAGAATACATGAGTAAGAAAAAATATGGGAAATAATAAAAGTGAAAATATACTAAACTACGATACAAAGCAAAGGGCAATTAATTGACTGTAGATTGACGAGATTCGTGTATCGACAGATGGGCGAGTGTTATTGACATTCCTAACTTTTACGTGGTTCCTCGAACGATACTTCACAAGCTTGACACTGAATTATTACATTTCGTCAATAAAGTCATCGATGAAAAAGTTGCTGAACTAATAAAAGCCTTGAACTAAAAGTATTGATTATCCCCACTATCCCCACCACGACCGTTAAAATGACAGGTTTCACATTTTTTATTCTATAATTATCGAAATGACAAAGCTGCTTCCATTACAAATTATTAAATAAATTTCTTCAATCAAGTGCATATTGTTATAAAAATTGTGAGAGATATCAACGAATTCAGTTTTACAATTTTTAGAAAACAACGTGTATCAGTCACAATTTTAATATAACCGTTTCGTGCCACTTCTCCCTCTGAGGGCGAAATCAGCCCTTGACGAAATTAAAAAAAAAAGTTGAAACGCAAGTCGAGCGGTATTATTGTGTCTACCAAACAGTGCAAAACAAAATTTTTTTTTAAATGTATTTTTCAAAAAGAGAAAAGAATTTCAATATTTTCGGTTTCGTGAAATATCTCGAGAGTAACAAATGATATTTTGAAAAAGTTTAAACGAATGTTGCCAGATATTATTGTGTTTTCCGAACCGTGTAAACAAATTTCTTTTACCATCCAACTTTCGTTTAAACTTTTTTTTCAATATAATTTGTAGTTCTCGACGTATTTCATGGAAAAGAAAATATTGAAATTCTTTCGAGGGCTGATTTCACCGCTTTAATAAAGTATGGTTGCATTAGACTAACTTACTCTGCTTGTGTGCAAAGTTTCACAATTTTGTTGAGTTTATGGGTTGGGTAACTTCCCTTGTAAGCTTCGCAGGAAAGTACCTGTTTTATATTTGCACTCTCAGTCCCGTTCCAAATACCATCATCGCGAAGATAATTGCGTTCCCGGTGTGATGATAAGAATAAGGGTTCACGCTCGATTGAGAGGAGCTTAAGCCCGGAGCGTAAGCGTTACTTGTTACATCTCGTTGAATAATAAATGACGCTTTGCATAATAAACTGCGGAGAAGTTCGGCCAGATTTCCACGGGCTCTTGATCGTATTACACTCTTCTTTGAGATGTATAAAGTGTGAGTCCATAACGCCGGCGAGCACATTAAATTTACATAAAAATTCGCCGGCCGGAGTTCAAGCAACGGGGCGAGGACGAAAAGATCGAGTAGTCGGAGTTTATCTCTTGCTTGGACTCGCAGTCGCATTCTGCCGGAGACGTAGCGTTGCTTTTCGCCTTAAACTGATCCTGGAGCAATGAGTACCTTACTCGGGCCCGTTGGAAAACGTACATCTGTCCCCGGGGACATGTAAATCCTTCTATTGTGACGGAATAGTCGGAGATAAGTTTTGTATCCTGGGCTAGCAATTTTCTTTTTCGGATGAACGTGTCTGAATATGAAAATTCGATACCCGAACGGATCAAATGAAAAATGAGTTTACTTTCTGCTGCGGGCTTCTATTATTCAATTTTTTCATCAAAGCCCGCGGATTTTGGTATGTCCACCATGGACGAAATGTAGCGTACTGCCTCCTGACTTACGAGCTTGGAACTATTTTGAGAAAAATTGAACTCCGAAAGTTTCCAGTATTGAATTTTTTTTGTCAAAGCGCCAATTTCCCAGGCGTGGTATAAGCATTTAAAGCGGAGACCCTAAATGCGAAATGGCACGGTGGCAATCGTTGGCTGCAACATTGAAACTACGGAACAAAGAATGAAAAATTGTGACGTGAAATTGTTTCAACTTTTATGCAATTCAAACTGCAGCCTGACCTCGGCCATTATCATGCAAAACCATAATCTTACTGGACAGCAATCCACGCGTCTTTTGTTTTGGCGCGTCCAGGTTTCATCAGAAAATGGCGGCGTGAATTTCAGCAGCATTATTGTGTTATACTAACAAAAACCGGATCAGGGCACGAGCCAACACGGTTGACAGCGTTATTTATTGTAGCAGTCGTTGTAAATTATTCGCCTGAGCTACCATGTGCGCGAATCTGAATGCGATTAAATTTCCGACAGCTGCACTACTATCCCAAAATATTGAAATGCGAACTACAGTCACGGAAATTTGTTGTAAATTGTAATGTACAATTTATATAAATTCTCTATAAATTTTCTGATATCACAAGATCTCCAATATTATGTAAATTCTTCCAAAGTAAATTATACAATTCTTGTGAAAAATTCTTGTGTTTCGTGAATACTCCCTCTGTCGCATAATAATACACAGTAGCAGTTGATGAATTTAATTTGTCCCATAATAATAGTAGCAAAAGAAAATAGATATAGAACGCAACATTTATTATAAAAAAACTATTGTGATTACATTAAACAATAAATTGAAAACATTACTCTTAATTTTTATTTTGAGTGTTCAGATAGAGTTTCCGGATTTTTCAATAACTTTGTGACTGCATTTTAAAGTTATAGGTAGGCTAGGTAGGAGAAAGTTATTGGCTTTCCCTATATGCGTGAGCTTAAAATTATTCGAGCTATCGTTCCTCATTGCTTTGCAGCTTAACTTGTTATTTTTTCATCTTACTTTTACAATGGGTTGATATTCCACTGAAATAAAACGATTGATTTCGATCAGCGGATGAAATTAGAAAAATCGTTATAATTCGTAAGAATTAGGTTAACCAGAAAATTGAAAGATGTGTCAAAACAAACGGCAGATGTCATGAAACATTGATTTTGATTGAAGGCTTCGCTATTTTGCGCTACAACATAACTTACAGCTGCTTTCGCCAATAATTCCCGCGTAGATATTCACTTGCTACTATTATTATGGAACAGAGGAAGTATTATTTCAGAACATGGGAGAATGCTTTTTTTAATTTTCATTTATTTTCGTTGTTGAAAACTGCTTCGTTGCGAGACTGACAATGGGACACATTGACGGACGTTATAGAGGAAAATTTAATTCTTGATCGACTTAATTCGTATGGAATTTTATTTGTAATTTTCGCTCGCGCTTTATCATTCAGAATTAATTTTTGCCCCATTCGATTTTTCATCGGATATTTTTCTACATTCTTTTGTTCAAATTTATGTCAATCATGGTAAAATTATAACAACAGTGACTGGTGCATGCCGACGGTAAATGTTAATAAATTTTAATTGAATTAAAAAATGACGCCAGAAAAGCTGCGGCCCATAGCCGAAAATTTCAAGACATGTTTGATCCTCTGAATCGGCTCAAAGGGTGGCCACTTCGAAACTTCTTAAATATATGAATACTAAAGGTCTATGTTATGGTTGTTATCATTTGGTTTTTCAAAATTGATCGATTTGACAGAATTATAATAAGAAATGTTTAACTCCGTTATTTCTTGTCACCCTGTAAATAGAAAGTGGTGCGATTCGCCCGAATCTATCCTGCCCAGAGAACGGTGGTGGTGCATCACAGAGAAGCGCCGTCGCCAGTTTCATTTGATCCTTGGTTTGAACGTCGATCGTTCCTCTTGCGTTAGCCGTAATCGCGTTAGTCTCACACCACGGGGTTTGCAAGGTCCATTGCGCGGCGACGAAACGAAGAACCTCCTCTGCGGTGGATGTTTGACGAACGTATGTTCATCGAGTTCGCATGTTCACCGTGTGCCGATGTGCGAGATATTTCCTTCTATTTCTCTTCCCCTGATCAGTTCTCGTCCTTTGTTCACCTGTCCTCTCCCTCCCTCTCTCTCTCTCTTTCTCTCTCGCTCTCCGTTTGGACGGCACAGCCGGCCTATTATGGTCAATTGCCGCGCTTCAAAGTGGCCTCTGGACCGAGCATATTTATTCAAACCACAATGCAGTATCGTTTTTATTGGCGACCATCGAGCATTCCGATCGGTCTTTCTACCAATCGCTTTGAGGTTGCGGGACTTCAGATTAAATTTCCACTCGTGCGTACACTATTCCTAAAGTCTGCTCGCTGTTGCGAGAGACCGCTAATGAATAGCACGCGTGCCTCGTTACTCGTTACTCGTTCGCGTCCAATAGGATCTTACTTGTCTCGGCCTCGTCACCGTTCGTTCGTTATTCCCTTTATTCCTTTAACGATTTATCTCTACCGAAAAATGCTTCCATCCGACCAGCAGTCATCGAGTTTCATTCTGGACACAAACAAATTGGGGCATTAATTATAGGGAATACCGTATCGTATTGTCGTGGGACCACCGTCATTCGTCACTCTCATTTGCCTCCATTTCGGGGAAAATTTCAAAGAAGCCGACCAGCTCTCCAAGCGCCCCTGGTTGCTCATAATAATGCAATTTTATGGTACGCGGGCTTTTCGTCCAGAACTCTGAAAATATCAATTTATCCTTTTCGAAATTTTGTTAAAGCACATTTATCCAAAAATATGTCTGCGAAGAATAACAAAGTTATGGATGATTAAACAACGCAGATCTCACTGTATACAGGGTGTTCCCGAAATCGAAATTATTACTTATTTATTACTGTAAACCAAATAAGAGATTTATGTCAACAGTTTGGATATATTAATAATATATTAATGTATGTATATATTATTTAATTATATATATATATATATTAAATATATTAATAAATATATATATATTAAAATATATTCCTACCGACCATCAAAAGTGACTAATGTTTATGGTGTTATAAAAATAACAAGATTAACTGTATTTATATTTTGTGCGTTTTTTACTATACATAATATATATACTGGAGTCAAAAAATGTATTCAATCGATTCCCATGAAAACACCTTTACAATCTCAATAATTGCCGAATAAAAAATTGAAAATGAGTCATTTGACCCCTTCGTGGTAGGTTTAGTGTTAAGGATAAAATTTTGGGGAGTATTTTTAAGGTATACTTTTAGAAAATACAATTAACAGAATCGATTTTTAGACTCGTCTACTACCCCCTTAATCCCGCGAACTATGCATAGGAAAATTAAGCGACTAGGATGTGATGGTATAAAGTAGCGTCTCCTCTACATGATATAAGTGCACCTTTCTGCAACTGGCCCCTTCTGCGGTTGGCGCAGTTGGTGCAGTCGTCGGCGTTCACCCCTTTCGCTCCAGTACGGTCCACCCCCTTTTTTGGCGCTGTACTACTTGCGACTAAACCGGGAAAAGGAAAAGGGGAACGTGATAGCGGAGCGACGTTATGGAATTTATGCGGAAAATAGGAATTCACGAGAGAAAAAAGTGCGAGCCCGAAGAGAGGGCGAAAGTGCGACAGGGGTTAGGTAGAAGAAAGAGATCGGCGAAAATAATGTCGCGGAGGGGAAAGAAAGGGATGTTAAATTTGGACGTCGGTTATCACGGAACCGCCTCCTCCTCCACCCTCATTTCGTTTCCGTTTCCTGCTCACCCCCTTTCTCTTCCTCTTTTTTTCGCAGGATTCTAGCTTATAGACCTTTTTCCATCGTTTAAGAGGGTACTCTGGTTTTGAGTGCCATTCTCTTTACCAATTTTTAGGAATGTTAAACCTGAAGTAGATATATTGTTTTCATTAAAGTAAAAACAATCGAAATTATATCAGTAACATATTTTTATCATAGAGTAGGATAACTCTGTGTAATATTTCACTGTGTAAAATATTCCGCTTTTCGATTATTTCAAAATTGATCGTGAGCTCAAGCAAATGTTTAGGACCCTTTATCACAAATATTCTATAAAATATCGTATCTCGGAACACGCAGTTCCAACGGAAAAGAAAAATATATAGTCTTTTAGTCGCAGTCAAAGTCGTCTTTAATCTTTTTTTAGTCGCAAAATTGTCTTTGACCTTGAATTTCAAGATCCAATTTTTTGTTGCATTGTGCTCTACGCGAAAGATTTAACACATGTTCAACAACAGTCGTGTTTTTAAAAAATGCGAAGAAAATGAATTTTTCGAGATTCTAAAACCAGAATGTTGAAGCGGTCCCGACAGTTCAAGTTGGACATAAGCAGGCTGTGAAACGCGCGCGGCTCGTTTCCTTTAGCCGGTTTAATTAAATAATTTCCGTTTAATTAATAGGGATTTCAATCGCTGGCTGGCGGTAAATGTCATTTCGGGGATCTGTTCCAGTTAATTAATTCGACAAAATTGATTTAGTGGAGACGAACTGTGCCGCCTCACATCGCGTTGTTTCGCGTTTAACAAAGCAGGTTGTTGATTTAGACCAGCAGGCTAATTATCATCGCGACCCCTTCTCCAGTAGGAGTTCTGGTGCATTATTAGTGCGCGATCGGACTGCGGTGATTCATGGGGTCTCACGTTCTCCTCGTCTTGAACCTCGCGGCACGAGCTGTATCGAAATTCGCGAAGACTCGAGACGATTGCGAATCGAAACGGACCGGAACAGAGAATTCGTTGGAAATCAATGATGGGTTGCGAAACAAATACGCGCGACTTCGCTCTAGAGAAAATAACGTTGACGATGTTCCGCGCCCCGAAGTTCGAAGTTCATAGTTGCGCGA
Source organism: Lasioglossum baleicum (assembly GCF_051020765.1). NCBI lineage: Eukaryota > Metazoa > Arthropoda > Insecta > Hymenoptera > Halictidae > Lasioglossum > Lasioglossum baleicum. Next base: position 20,769,695 of record NC_134931.1, read on the forward strand.
AAACTCAAAAATTAACTGAATCCGATTTGAAACAAGTACGAGCTCGTGAAATACCGTGGACCGGGAGTTATAGTTGGTTATAAAGGACCTAACTTTAATCTAGTTCCGTGATTTACTACATTTACCTTTGCGCTCAGGCGACACAGTATGAAACTCAGTTAACACGTTCGCTCCATCATAATTTTAATTTCGCGCTGTCTTCTCGCGCGCAACATTAGTCACTCAATTTCCACGGTTAATCAGGTTTCTTATCTTCGCTGCGACGACACGCAATAGTCACTGGAACAATAAGACTGATATTCTACACTGTCCAAAGCTGAGTTGCCTGGTAAGGGGAGGGAGCACGGATTCTGGGGAAAGAATCACCTTCTCTTTGCCAGTACCGGATTAGCAGCGTTGGGCGAAACGTAATTTCAATTACAATTACAATTACTCACCAATTACTGTAATTTGAAATTCCAGATATACAATTACAATTACATGTAATAATTGTAATGTTATTTAGTATAATTGTAATTTTATTTCTGCAATTACAACATTAATTAGATACCTACTCGATGGAAATGTCTAAAAAGAACAAACAAAAAGCATATGTTAGGAAATATTTATTATTCATTAAATATATATCAATTTGTAGCTAATTATTTGATATTTCACAAAAACGATTACCATTACTTTTCAAAATGACCCTCATTTCAAAGGGAGTCGGATAATATATAACATATGCTTTTTGTTTGTTCTTTTTAGACATTTCCATTGAGTAGGTATCTAATTACTTTTTTTTAGTGCCATTTTGGCGTTAAGTATGATAATTGCAACTGCCAATCACAATTACTTGTAATTGCATTAAAGTTACTTGAAATTGCAGAAATAAGATTACAATTACATGTAAAACATAGAAAATATAAAAATTATCGAATATTGCGCATGTGATGACCGAAACAATAGAACGAAAATCCGAATGTAATCCAAGCCTGACTGTCAGTGTACGTGCGATAGTCTCTCGTGCTGCTCCGATCGTGCCGGGTTAGTGTAATATTGGTGAGGAGCTCGAGCTACTATGAATATGCATTAGTGAAACATCGGTGTGAGTCATAAATGGCTCTAGTACGGGTCTCCGAGCTTTGGTGGTCGGAAGGTTAATGAGTGCAATACTACAGCTGCAGTAGTGTTCATATATATTTTCGTCTAAAATGTTCATTAGAGTAGTCCTGAACAATGGGGTTCAAAAATGTCGTTCAAGATTCTTCTCGTCTTGCTAAATTGTGACACTTGCCACGGTATTTCAAGTTCTACAAAATCTTCAGCAGATACCTTGTTATCGCAGGAACCAACATTTTGGAAATCCGTCAATTTTTTTTATCGTGCCGAAAAATACCAACAAGATCTGTAATTAGACTTTAAAATGCCATCCTATGATAGCCGTGTATAATTTGTATGCAAACGGAATAATAAATTTTCTTGGGGTTCAATTATTTCAAAATGTGGCACACATCATTCTTTGACCAGGTGTCACAATTTACTGCGATAAGACAAGCAAAAATCGAAAGTTTTTTGAAACATATGAATCACCCTCATGATCATTTTTAAACTTTATATATATATATATATATATATGATATTATGATGTATTTGGTATGTGATCCAGTAGATTTGCACCCGGAGAACCTGCAGATCGAAGTTTCGATCCTGTAGGATCAATGGTTCAGGAGTTATGGTTGCTCGAAGTTGAGCAATTTACAGTGATTCGACAGGTAAAGGCGCCGCCATATTGATTTGTAGTGACGGTCGCGCGCCCGTGCTGCCATCTAGCGGTTCTGCTCGGTAAGCGGCGCGCTTACTACCTGGCAAAAACACTGCAAATTGCTCAACTTTAAGCGCCCATAACTTCTGAACCATTGATCCGACAGGATCGAAACTTCGATCTGCAGGTTCACCGGTTGCAAATCTACTGGTCTGCATACCAAATACATAATAATTTATAGGAGAAAGGCAAAAATTTGGAGTCCGGTAAAGTAAAGAGCAGCCGTTCAGCGCGTTCAATCCGATGCCAGAAGCTGATTCCGATTTTTCTCAATTCACCGCTCGCCGATGCGTAATTTAGTATTCTTTTGCCGCCAAAACGGATGAGAAATGGGCAACGGAAGGAAGGCCGAGCCGGTTCCGAGGGGAACAAGGAGGAACGCCGACGTGATTTCGAGGAAAAGTGAAAAAGTATACGTACGAGGTAGCGAGAGGTGGAAGGATGCACCCCGGGTCTGCTACAGATTAGAGATATTTATGGTCCAGTAAATCAGATACTGTCTCCTCTTTTCCCGTGGATCCTGCGCGACGTTGATTCATCAATATAAGCTTTTTCCGGTGGAGGCCAGTGTTTCCGATATACAACGGTTCGTAAATGTAAAAAGCCTGCGCGGCGCGGCGGCCGAAGGGGTAAAGATCGACCTTGCATTGCGCCGCCGATCTCGAACGGGAGACGTCGAGTCCGTAATGCACCACCTGGCGAATTGCAGCGAATTGCAGTGAGAGCCGCATCTGGCCAGCGTTCGACGTATCACCGGATTTCGATGTTGCACGACCACACCCGGGGCAGAAACTTACGACCGAGTCGGTGTTAAGCACTACTTCGTGCCACTCTTAAATCCTGCGGTGCGTTGAAACACTTTTATTCTGTCCCCCGCGAACACGTGTTACATTTGTTGCCCGTGGAACGTTGCCCATTTTATCGCTGAAAAGGAACATTCGCTAACTGTTCTTCACCGTAACTCTCCGCGGCCTCCGGGAATATATCCGCAGATGATATTCCTGCTTTTACTTGTTTCTGATTCTTCTGTTTCAGATTGTTCAACTTGTAAAATGTTTTCATTATTGAAACGTGCATGTAGGATTTTTTTATGGTTACATACTGTGGTGATTGGTTTGCTTGAAAATTTGCAAGACAGAGTATTGAATGCCCATCACTATTAGTCGCGAGCAGGATTACCATATTCTAGTCTCGCCAGGCCCCTTACCTTTCCGCCCCTCGCCCAACTGCGCAGCGAAGCCGTGTACGCGTACCGTACGCGTCAGCGTTAGTGGGAAGAGTGAGGGAAGCAAAGGCGGGCTTCGCTCAGTGTTCCCAGACGGGTCACCTTTTTTCGCGCATGCGCATCCAAAACAGTAACGTATCTATGATGAGGCGATGACGTACCAGAGCCCTGAGGTTAAACGATTAATAATATGTTTAAGCAATTTTAACCCCCATTTTAAGCAATTAGTTCAAAATTTCTTCTGTCATAAAATTAGGGTCAGCATAGATAGAAAAATTTAAATGAAATCACGACACTAGCGACTATAAATAAAAGCGTGGAGCGCCCACGTAGATTACGTCAATATAGTTTAGCGCTCCACGCTTTTATTTTGATAGTCACTAATGTCATGGTTTTATTTAAATTTATATTAAATTTTTCTATCTATCCTGACCCTAATTTTATGGCAGAAGAAATTTTGAACTAATTACTTCAAATTCTGGGGAAAAATAATATTAATCATTTAACGAGATTCGGTATTTTATGGAGAACCAGGAAAAAAATTATTTTCTCCTTTCTAGTGCATTTTAATATAAGCGTGGTTTTCAGAAAGTCTTTTTTTGATTTAACATGCATATCCGCAGTGAATTGACCACGAACTTTTGTTACTGAAGATTCGAAGCAGTCACTTTTCAGTTGCACCAGGCGACAGCACACCTGCGGTGCTGCATCGCGAATGTAAAAATAAACATGGAATAATTATTTTCAGGGAATATAAGGAGGTGTCAGGATATCTTTTACCATTATACAGCTCCTCGCGTAAAACGTCAGAGTCGGAGTAAAATGATACAGGGATATCAAGTGTCATCTCTCAGACTCATGCTCGGCCAAAAGATGGTGGGAAATTTGCTGTGTACGTGGGGATGGGATTCCCGCATAGTGATCTACATAATACATATGGAAATGTAGCTCGGATATTCGAGGTACTTGCCGGATGGTCGTTCAATAACGTTTTGCCGACGCGGAATATTCGGTTTTTACTATTTATATTTTAGACGCGCACGCCCGCCGCGCGCGGGAAATTCGCTTTTATCTAAATTGCACGCGTGTTGTTAATCGTTAGAAGTACTCAGGACTCGGTGCTGTACAGGTTATTCACGGAAATGGACGAGAGGAAATATCGAGTGAGTTCAACAATTCGTTTGGTCTCGATCGGCGTAATAGGGGTTGCACCTTTTGGGCTTCGATGTGGTATATTTTTCACGTTTGCAAGTTGTCTGAATGTTAACGTCTAAATTGCTCCTAACCTTTGGTTCAGTCATAACTTTTTTTATTTATAATAAATTTCCCAAATAATACAGATCAACACCATTATACGACAACATTTTTTTTTGATCGCCGAATAATAAATAATTTATTTCAGAAGCTATTCTGATTAACTCCGTACTCTAATGTAAATCGTTGCAATAATCGAGTCGAATGATTGGTACAATATATCAAAACCAGCAGAAGAAAGAGAGGACCATTTAATGGAATTCAAATGACTCGTAAGGATTTTGTCTCAACAAAGCCTTTAGATCATTAACAGAGAAACAAGAAACATTAACAGAGAAAAAAGAATGAATGAGTTACCAGTAAATTGGCTTAACAATGAACTGGATAAAATTAGAAAGGTCAAAACCCCACGTGATACAATTCAAATACGACTTTAATCAAGATTCAGAATTTAGTGGCATAAATATAAAAACATCTGGAGCAGGTAGACCACTAGGTCTGAAAAATATAGACCAGCCTTTGCCATATCCTATAGGTAGAACTGTGACCAAAGAAAAGAGGAAGGATAAAATTCATTCCTCCTATTAAACATAATTACAACAAAAACTTAAGAACAAATCGATATGACGGGACCTCAAATACAGCTGGTGAAGAAGACATCATTTATATTGCTGATGAATCAATAACAAATAATAATATATTGTAAGAGAACAGTTATTTTTCATTTTTGCGAAAAATCTTTTAGAAAATGTAAAATAATGATCTTTTTCTGCAGTAAAAACTATAATTTGAAGACTGATTTTGATGTTATTATTTTTTTTTTATTTTGAAAAATAATGTATATTATTTCATCACATTTCTCCACTTTCCGTTTTATGGAGTTAATCGAAGCGGCTCATACGTCACTATCCAGCAGAACTAAATGAAAATTAAAATTATTAATTTTAATTAAATTATTAAATTAAAATCATTTAAGTTGAATTTTTTAATTAGTTCAGTGTACTTTTTAAGAGAAATTAAAGGAGGATTTAAAGAAGGTATAAAATATAAAATTGAAATATACACATACGTGATGTGATTGCTAATTGTATAAAATATTAATAAAATACAGTATACTGGCCGATTTATCGACGGATAAAAGAATAAATTAAAACGTAAAGTTCCCCCCTGATTGTCCTACGGTAGAAAATGAATTTTGTATCGATCTTGTTCGTCATTTACAAAATTTTCTTCCTCGTTTTTTAATTTTATCCATCACCGACGAATAATACGTCCATTTGCCTCCACATTTTTACCAAATAATACGTAATACTAACGCCACTGTGTTTATTTTTCCATTCACAAGAAAACAATACACGACAATCACATTGATTGACATTGAAATCAATTTTATTTAAAAGTATAATAGAATATTTCAATCCAAACTGAAGGCAAGACCTTAAAAATCGGTTTTGCACATTAAAATGACGTATAATAAGTGGACTCCGGATTTTATGCATTTAATATTATTTAATTCAACACTAGAACTAATAGCAAAATATTATTCTGACTAAACTGTGGATGTTTATGCAATTTCCAATTTTTCCCAGAATGGGAAGTTTACTGTTCAAATACTTTCTGAATCCTGCAATGATCCTAAACAGATTATGGTGGTATGTACTTGAATCGCCTTTAGAGTTACCAGAAGTCCCCAGAGACTCTAGAAGGGCCTGCAGCAACTTGTGTAGTTTGTAAAGATCCTCGAAGGGCCTGTAGAATCCCTCAGGATCCCTTAGGAACCTTTTATAGTTCCAAAGAATTTCCAGAGCTCAATTGATGTTCCCTACTCCATAACTCTATTTACTATTCAAGTGTCAAAATTGTTCTATCGGCTGTTATTTCCTGCGAATTCTCTTGAGGTGAATACAGAGAATTTGGCGAAAGAAAATGTAATACAAGTATTGTTATACATATACGTAGCTCTTTTCGCTGAAGAATTGTTTTTTTTATGAAATGGTCAAATTGAAGCTTGAAGAATGCAATTTAAGCTGCAGTCATTGCTAATTAAAAAGAGTGAGGTTCTTTCTCTCACGGAATTTTTTATTTCCGGAATTAAAGCTTGAAGAATGCAGCGTAATCTTGCAGTAATTACGAATTGAATAGAACTGCTTTGACGTATTTAAACATAGTGATGAATATATTTCAGTAGTTCGGTATTTTATTAAAAAATGCGGGAAAATCTTTTATATATTTTCCATTCCGTTTAACATTTTGAGTAGATAAGTATAGAAAAAGTCACATATTATAATTTTAAGTATAAATATTACAAAGTGATATTTTTATATCATACTGTTATTTCTTGTATTTTATAATAAGCTGGAGTTTAATCGTTTACATATGTATAATTCATTTACAGGTAAATAATTGCAATATTAACGGGACCTAACTTCCACACATATTCTAAAGCGGTTCACTTACCGTCAGTAAAAGAGAATAATGTAACATGAAATTTTATGACATAAAATATATTATCGTTCTAATTAAAATTTCATAATAATGCTCCCTGCAAAAGTTGTATTATTTTGTGGGGCTGTTGCATAGGAACAATAATTTCATTCCGTATAAGCTGCATAAGCTTAACAATATGAGAGAGTAATTTTGTTTTCAATTGAAACGTTGCATTTTATTTTGTCCGAAGACCGAAGCTTCGAACGTGCAAAATAAAATTTCGCTAGATATACTACTAAGTTTCTTAAACTGTGCAATTTGTTGATTAACATTGTATGTTATTTCTTTTCAGATTCGACGACAGAATCTGATCACTGGTCACGAACTTCGAACAACCAAGGATAACCTGCTTAACAGGTATGTCAATAACATCTCACGCGAATGATAACGAAGTTATCAATGTTACTAATCGGTTTCTTCAAAACTAATTTTTTTTTGCTGCTCTTTACTCTACCGTGACACGGTGTCTTTTATTATTCCACAAATTCCGACACCAGATTCTACGGAATGTAATATATTCATTACGATAGTTTAATAACAAGGAAAGTTGGGGATTCTGAGCAGGTAGGAAGTTCGAAATTCCGAAGAACGCGAGTTTCCTTTTCTTATCACGGAACTTTTTACTTCTACGCCTTCTCGCTGTATGTATCTATGTGTCAACTTCATAAAAATCCGCCGTGTTTTTAATAACTTGAAATATAATCCGCGAAAGTTGAACAACCCTAAGTCCGAGCGCGGATCGGAAAAGTTAATCCACGGAACGGTATTTAAGAATTTAATCTGCGACGATTACAGAATTTCAGTATTTAATCCTCGCACAGTAAGGTCTAATAACACATAAATGGTAAGGTGGGGTCTCTTAGGCCCCGACAAATGAATTTCATAAATAGCCTCGTCTTTAATAAATTTGAGATAAAGAATAACACAGTAGGGGTTAACACTAAACGTTCCACCACCGGTCAAAACTGCTGGTACCAGATTTATTGTCTTTCAATTATTGAAATAATAAAAATGATTGATTGTATAAATGTCTTTAGTAGAGCACATATTATAATAGGAGCGGCACAAAGTCTAAATAAAATCAATCTTGTTATTTTTATACGGGAACATGTATCGGTTACTTTTAAGGCTCGGTAGGTTTAGTGTTAAGAAAAAATGATAGACTAGATTTTGTGAACACCTTGAATTTTTATCGTCAGGCGGTCTCGTGCACGATGTTGTCTCTCTGGTATTATTTTTCCGTAATTTTAATGCTGGCAAACATCGATGGAATACGGTATAGTTCGGTCCACCCTTTCGAGACGGCAAATAATCTTGACTTCGATGACGCCCGGCTTAAAGAACGTCTGAAAGCTTCCGGCACGTCGCGAGCCGCGTTATGGAACAGCGCGTTACAGTAAACGGGTTAAAGATGAAAGCGTTTTCTCCTCTTGTTCGTTTGCCGTGGCGCGCCGGATGCCGGATTCACGATGCGACGCGACGGCCCGGTATCGACTCCGAGGCTGAAAAAGACCGATTGCTCAGGGCGCTCATTAGTTACTGTCTCCTCGCCGGCAGATAATCTGAAATCGCGTCGTCCAGTCGATATGATGCGATTACTAATTGCGCTTTTCTGCCTAGCGGAATTCTCTTCTTCTTCTTGAACACAATCGGCTTTGTTGCGGACCATTCGGCGTCCAATGAGAAACCGATACTTTCAACAATTTAGGACCTTCGCAGCGTTTGATTTCGCGCTCTTATGCCAGTCGATAGAAAATTAATGACTTCTAAACTAATCGACCGAAGAATCCTTCTCAAAGATGACAAGAAGGTGCATCAATTTTGTTAAAAAAAATAATCTGGCGACACTGCTGGTCGTGCATGTGTGTCTCTCTATTATTTATTGAAATTCTTCATTTCAGCACCATTGTTAAAATAACTCTTTATTTAATAACCGCCTATTTAAATGACCCTTTATTTAATCACGCCTGTTTAAATGACCCTTTACTCATAAATAATAAATGGATTCATTCATAACCTGCTTTCTGTTTCGAATGGCTCTTATCAAATGGAATTATATGTACATAAAGCTTTTTCTGTTGTTCTGCATAATTGAAGAGCTACGGCGAAGGGGAATTCTCAAGGGCCATGTCCCGGATGTCTATCTCGAGTGCACTATGTACTACGAATTCTTCATTCTTCTATAGTTTCCATGAATTTTTCCTGTTTCCTTGACTGAACAAAGTTTCATGCGAAACATAATTTATAAAAAATAATGTAAGATACACACATTATATGACTTCTTTGTTGTAAACATTTGCGCACACTATTTTAACTTGCACATTGTGACAAAATATGTTACGATGCGTTTCCGTCTTTTTAGATACGCTCTGTTAACCATTGTTGAGCAGAGAACGCAACGAACTAAAACGCATATCCACGTCGCGTTCGAAATTTCTTCCGCGAACAAAATTTCGCAGGAACGTTATAGACTACCTTAAAGTTTAGAAGACGTGGGAGGGCTAACCAATTGATTGAGAAGTTTGATGAAGCGTAAAGAGATGACAAACGAAGCGGAAGATGTTGGTCACTTCGTTTCAGATGGAACGAGGCTGAAGAAATATCATAGCGCTTGTTCCGCTGGTATAATATCTGCTATTACTTTTTTCAAAAATTTCTTACCTAACTTCCTCTGACTCAGAAATAAAAAGATAGATCACAATGAACACATTGGTGATATGGATGAACATATTGGCGATTGCAGAAACTCACAATTAGGAGATATAAACTATTAAATTTAACCGTTACACATCGAAACTAGAGGTTTCACGCTTTCGAACCATTGTTTAACGATATCGATACAGCAATTTTGGCCGGAGTGAAGATCATGTAAACTTAATTCTTTTGAGGAGTGTACTATACATTATTGTACTATTTTTTTCAACGAAATTATCACGCTTTAAGTGCCGACAGTTTCTCGAAATTGGGAAATTCGTTGAAATACTTTCTGGACCCACTGTACCTGCGCGAATAATTCCTCGAGATTGGGAAATTTGGTGTTCAAATACTTCACTGTATCCACGCGAATAATTGTATTTTCGCGGCGGTGCATTACAGGAACACGATATTCGAAATTTCGCGGTTAGAATCTCTACGGTTCCGTATTGTATCAGGAAACGGCGAGGCAACCCATCTCGAAATTACATCCTTTGTCCGATTTATGAATCGCGCCTGGCACGATCATAATTCCTAGATAGAATGCATTAACCCACGGTTTACTTCGACGAGGGTGCTCCCTTCATGCGAGCCAGTTTCGGCTCTAGGTGAAACTCCGGTGGCCAGTGAGACTTCATCCCGGAACGGGAAGACGGGATGAAGAATCATGAAAGCGGCGAGCCTCATGAGATTGGCCTTAAGCCTCGAATAAAATCTCGACGGGGTGACGATGCCAGAGCCACGGGAATTTTTCCTGCCGAAAGGTTTATGGATCTGTGGTCGAGCCTTGCCGGCTCTATTGCCTTGGACGTTTCTCCTTCACGAAATTAAGAGACGCCGACTCGTGGGGAACAGTCCGACCATGACCGACCGTGATGATTCCGTTGATGTGCCCTTCTCCAAAGGAAAGACATTTCGTGTCCATTTTATGCCCACCGGTTACAACGAGGCTCTACCATGGCCCCATTAAGACCGATTCCGTTGCGATCGTTCCGACAGGAAATACTGATTCCCGGGGATGCGAATAATCAAGTTTTTCTTTTACGGTTTTTGGGAAACGAACCGGAGATTGGCCCTCTCTTGAGATTGCGGCCATTCTTCAGCGGTTAGCTTCTAACGGCAAGAGAAGGCGCCATTGAGAAATTAAATGACTTAGCACAGACTCAGCGCTCTAGAGGGTCCTTTCTTACGGGGAGGCGTTCATTCAATCAGATGATTTCAGCTAAATTTTCGAAGCTGCTGAATATTTAAGAGGGTGAACAACCCTCTTGATGAAATACGAATGCATTATACCTTGTAATGCTCATGAATGTGCAAGCTACTAATAATCCCATGTGGGGTTTTATAGCTTAGTAAAAAAAAATGGAGATTTGCAATATTAAAATTAAAATATTTATCTCCAAAAGTAATAGTTCCTCGAAATAAATAGGTTAGTACATTTTTATTCAGAATACCAACATGTATCGAATATGGCATGAAAAATTATACATACGATTCATCATTGTATGATGAATGCTGAACGCTTTCTAACAAATTCCACAATTAATGTTTTCAATCGAACCTGTACTACCTGAATGTAGTAACTCTCTTGATCACAGCTCTCTACATCCACCGCGAAAGAGGAATCGGTTGACTGACCTTTTGGATTCCGATGTGATCGGCGCAGGTCAAAAGTGTTCGGGCACGCTTGCCAGCAGGCTTTTCCCGGAGATGGAGTGTAAACGAGGCCCATTGATATTGGACAAAGACAAATTCGACGCCGGAGAACTTCCCCATGACCAACTTGATTCCTCATGTGAACCTACTTGACCCGGGCTACGTTATCTTGACGGGATGCCATATGGAGTGGATTTCAGCCCGTTTCTTCTTCTTTCCTTCTTTAACATGTTTCGTCACATGGACAGATTACTCTGTAATTAGCAACCACTACATCAATATTTATATTTCATCCCGTACAGGAAAATTGGAATTAATAGATGCGCAAATAAGTTCCTTCTCCCTTTTTTTCTACGATCATAACTTCTGACTGAAGTCGAATCACTTCCCGATTGTGGCAACATCTGAAAGAGCGTTCTTTTAGCTTTAAGAAGAGTCGTAATGAGCGCTCTAAGAGTTTCCAGTCCTATGCAACAATTTCAAAGAATATGGCGTGCGAGAAGCATCATTTGCATCACTGCTTTTACTCTATGCATTCCAGCTTAGGAAGTCAGCTGTTGAAGCTACTGAAATGGTTTGTGCGGCACTGAGAGAAAAAACTAACAAAATGTAGGAATATGAAATTTTCACAGAAAATTATTTCCGTTTTCAGTATACACAGCAATTTTATAAACTGAATACCTATACAAATATTCGTCATATAATTTGCATTACTCTATTATTCAATGTTTGCTTTCCATCCATCTCGTTAATTAATATTAAACTTCATATACTGTCATATTATATTATGAAATAATTAATGATAATTATCATTAGCATCTATATAAACTTTGCACGGAATTTTACACGAAGCTTAAAATCTGCAACAATCGAAACGCTAAAATTATGCAATTGCATAATGACGGCGCGCTAAATATCAAATAAACTCTGAGAAGTCGAGCAAACGAAAATTTCAATGCAATCTGAATATTAAATGCTGTTCATATAATCTGCAAATCCTGGGACTTTCAGTGATAAATGTTCGCAAAAACAATATCCGGGCTTAAAACTCTGAGCTCTACTTATCCGATATTCGGGCAGAAAATGTTTACACGCTTATCAATTATTATAATAAGCGAAAGTATTACTGAACTGTCTACTCAAGTCTACTGTATTTACTCTCTATCCAGTTTGAAGTTCCTTTATATCGAAAAATAAATAAGAGCGGGGTTTGCATAAAGAATTCCTCTAAAATTTAGTTTATTATAAGATTTACTCTAAATTAGTTCTTTTAATTCTTTCAATATATTAATTTGAACTTGAAAATCACTCTAAAAGTCTAAAAGTAAATTTAAATTTAAATTTACAATTAATTTAAACTGGAGAATCCCTCTAAAATTAAATTTAAAATTAATTTATTCTAAGAATTTCTCTAAATTAGATTTTTCAATTCTTTCGAAATTAATTTAAACTTTAAAATTCCAAATAAACAAAACAAGAAAGGTTTGAACGTGTTTCGTCGAAAAATCATCAACAAGTTTTTCCATGAATTCTATGTAAAAATCGTAAAAATGGCTGATCCATGCAGCACCAGAAGCATGTATTAAATGTATGCAAAAGTTTTAATCTTCTCCCGAATTTTTTTTTACACCTGACGTATGCAGTGTGTTACCAGTAGGAAATAAAGTTTGTTATTTACACATTCGATAGATCGAATTCAGGACAGTGTAAATATTTAAAGAATTATACTGTTTTACTATTACCGGCTTGTTACAAAATAATATTTTATAAACTCAATTATATTAAATATAATCAATAAATTATATTATTGTAAATTGGATTATTTTCAACTTTCCATGATGAACTAACACGTGCAGCAGCAACCTCACCATTTTACCCTGATTTTAAAACAATGCAAATTATTTTATCTTCCATCGATGCGTATTTTGAGCACCAGACGAAATGACATACAGTAAAGTCTTGCTCTAAGAAAATGTAAACCGTACGATCTAAGAAAAACCTAAGATCCCCTCCACTGAAGGTCACAAAAAAATATAGTAGAACCACACGATCTAAGAAACAGCACGGACCCGAGGGTTTTTCTTGGATCAAAGCTGTACTGTTCGTGTATACCGAATGATTCCGAAATGCTCAGTTATCCAGGGTTTAATCGCACATCTATCTGTCTCTTGATCCAAGGAGCATTCCGATGGTTAGTCGATTGGAAATCGTGGAATTCGCGTTTGTGGCTTCCATTAAGAGAGTTCCGGGTATAGTTTCACGTTGGCAGAGCGCTATATGCTCCTTCTATTTCGCAGCGCGTTGAACGAACGATTCTCACCCCTTTCCTCGGCTTCGTTTTCGATGGCATTTATACCCGAATTCTAGCGTTCCTGGACCCTTAATTAATGATACTCGCTAACCGCCGTTATCATTTGTATTTACCAGCGGGGACCATTCGATTATCAACCGTCTGATAACTGGTGAATACGAAACGAGTTGGTCGCGACCTAATCCCCTTTTCCACGATTATACACGCACATTATACATACAGTGAGTCACGTTCAAAATTACGCATCTGATATGAACGTACGTGTCACCTGGTAAAAATATATTTATTGTCGGTACATCGTCCATGTAAAATTGTTGTTCTACCAGAACGTCAATGTAAACTTTAATATGACCGAATCTCAAAACTGCAGATTTTGTTTAATACGACTCGTAACAAATTTTCAGACTGTTTCACTTTATTTTCAATTCAGTTCAATCAAATAGGTACTGAAGAAACTTAAATAATTTTCGTTTGAATAAATTGTGCACCGAATTAACTTCTACACCTAATATTTATTTTGGTCGCTAATGACCTTGATGTTAATGCGATCTTTATAAACAAACAGCTTTATAAAAATAAAAAAGAAAAGATTATTTTTATGGGTACCCTTAATAATAGACTTCCGGTAGACGATGTGTTACATTCTTTTGAAAATAGCATTACAAGTTCCGATATATTTAGAGAGAAATGAAAATCAGAAGAGAAGCGAATTGAATTTTGCGTTGTGAAAAGAGTCTCTCGTCTGTTCCTTTGACATTTTGTATCGTGGTACGTGTTCGTAATCGCGAAGATTTTCGCGGACGTATTTCGTTTTACGACATCGTCCCCGGCATCGGCAAAAACTGTGTCCTCGCGAGTTTCTTTCTCATTGTCTCAGCGAGTAACTCTTCTCTCCAATCTTCGGCCCACGACAATACACGTTCCAGGCATTTTCGTTGCACTACTCGGAGATCCGCGCTTCGACTTTTATCTCATCGGACGTATTTTCCGATCAACAGACCGGGCTCCGAAATAAAGATCGGATATATTATAAGGAAGCCGGGGTATCGGGCGCACATATACAAGGTGGCCCAAACATTTTTCACCACCTCGAATATTTCCGCGTTATTTGTAATAATACGAAAAAATGATATGCACAAAACTTGCTTTGGCATGGGGGAGGAAATATGCAGTAGATTACAATAATATAATATGATATTACAATATTTCCCCTTCTATATCATGCAAGTTTTGCTCAATTTTTCATATTATTACAAATAACGGAAGTACTCGAAGTGGTCGAAGTTATTAGACCACCATGTATGTGCTGCCTCCGCGAGAATACGAAGACGTACACGCGTCTCCTCGCGAAAGCAGGTGCGTTTCGAAGAATAATACATGAATAACTAAAGCTGCCGGAAGCAGACGCTGTCCTCGGGCTTCTGCTCGCATCATCGTGAATTACCCTAGTCAAACAACATTTTACCATAACGATTTCAAATTCTAATCCACGTTACGTCTCATCGTAGTTTGTGAATGTAAGAAAGACTGTCGAATTTTTCATTCGGGGTTTTTTTTTAACAATAATAACCAGATTTATAATAGTTAATTTAATTTTTCATGCAAATGATTCTACATTACTTCAACAAAATAAGAAGAATATATATTCGTTTAGATTTTTAACGATTTCTAGTATAATGTGTATGTTTAAACAAATTAATTGATTGAATAATTTCTCAATAACGGAATTTCATTCGAATTTAATTGAATTGAATAAAAAGATTGTTAAATTTATCTTATATTGAACGTTGAACCAGAGTAAAAATTCGTTGCATAAATCGCAGGAGTCGCATTGTTTCGTCATCATCGGAAGCATTATTTGAAGGACTCGTTCATTCGGCATCACAATGACAATGGCAACCGACTCGTAAGACTATACTGTAGCATATAATAGTTGGATCAACGGAAATTCATGTAGATCGTCAGACGATGTTCCTGAAACTCGCAATCCAGCCAGCGGAGCGGACTTTCGCGAATATAGGCCGACCTAACGCACCGATAAACATTTACAATAATACACTATACTCGGGCGCTATCTGCGAGTAATATCTAGTTGCACCACGGGGAGATGTCGGGTTTCCGTTTCACCGAAATCAGGGATATTTGTAATATTAATACTCCGTAACTAATTACTGTTCCAACAGTAACTTTCAATATGCGACTGAAGCTCAAGTTTGCACAGAGGATAAACCGGTTCGAGCGGAATTAATTCGATGTAACTTGCCGCGATGTAATGGAATTTCCCAGCTCCGAGTTGCGCGAACCGTGGAACAAAGGGCAAGCCCATTACTTATGCGATCACGCATGCTACCGTTCGATTTTTTATAGTACATACTTGTTCGGTTAAGAGGCTCTACAACGTGTCATCGTTACCAGAGTTGGGCAAAATTTTATTCGAATGACGGATAAGAGACGAAGACTAACGAATAAAATTTTATTCGATACTATCTAACGAATATTCAATCGAGTAACAATTTATTTAAGGTGGAGTGGGGTAAGCGCGCCCGAGTTTTTGCAAAGTTGGACTTCAAACTGATGTATTTTCAGTCTGGTATGTAAAAACCTAACGCTCTTGGCATCAAAATCTTGCCACACTTATTACTGATGAATTAATATTATGTAGGATTCTAATTTTGCTTGAAGATTATCATTTTCATAGGATATTATACAAAGTGTCACACTTGCACAACTCTGTCACATCATTATCAACTTATTAAGATGACTTGGCAACGAAATAACTCCTGGACATTAGTGAGAATATTTTATTATTTTTAAATTTGATCTTTAGGATAAATTTAAAAATTGAAGCAACAATACTAAGATATAACAATATTTAATGAAATTATAATAATAACTTAATCCATGCAATAAAAACAACAAGTAATAAAAAAAACGAAGCATTTTTTAGAGAATATTTTAATGAAATTAGATTTTAAAGGGTGTTAGTTTAATTATGGATTAAAATAATTTCATAAAATATTCTGAGGGTAGCTATATAATTAAAATTTTTTTATCGCTTATTTAATTAATTTGTATCGCAAAATTAAATGTAGCGAGGAATATTTTATTGCTTTTAAAGGCGAATAAAAGAACCAAATAGAATCGTATGTCGAGTTTTAGAAATTCGTTGCGAAAAGGAAGGTTCCAGTTTTACATTTCTGATCGATTTTATCACGAAAATAATTATCCAATGTTTGTATAGATAGATTATTGCAGATCGACAAAGATGTATCTTACAGTGACATTAACCACGAGGTCAATTGGCAAGTGTGTGAGTATTAGTTGATGCAGTAGCAGAGGCCAGTGACTAATCAAGCAAGTAATCTACCATTACTCAGGCATTCGTGTAGCGTCTAATCATTGATCACGTGACAATGGTCGATGTTCAATCACTCCGGTGATTGAAATTTGATATCGACTAAACAAGTAGGATCTGATACGCCATGCGAGACAAGTAGAACCAAGTGCTGATCGTCTATCAGGAGACGAGACAGTGATTTCGACAATTGAGCGCAGGGGGATCAGCGAGACCACACTCTTGACGCCAGGCTGCGAGACTCCACTCTTACGCTTAGGTCCTGGCAATTCTGCCAATAGCGGAAGACGTGTAGCGCGGAGTGGGAATAAATGCGAGGAACGTCGGTAGATTTCATGTATCAACGTTAGCACGTGTTGCTATCCCTTGACTCCGTAACCCAGTCTTACTGATACACCAGCACCCTTGCGCTGTCCTAACTGGATTGATCGCAGTACCCTTGCTGAGGGGGCATCTTTATCAGTAGGTCACTTGTGGCATGCCCACATCGCAGGTCAGGATGAAGGTCTCTTTCTACGTAACTGAAAGCCTATCAAATTCTCACTTCCTACTTAGCAAAGCCGACGCAATTTATCTTCTTGACATGAAAAACATATATACACAAGAAAGATAATTAACCTCTTCAGGGCCACTGACACGTATGCACGCTTAGTTTAATTAAAAATTATTCTAAGTAAAAATAATTACAACCTGTTGGACAACTGTCACTACAGAATCTCTTAACAACAGAAATAGAATGCTTGTGA
This sequence comes from Lasioglossum baleicum, assembly GCF_051020765.1. Classification (NCBI taxonomy): domain Eukaryota; kingdom Metazoa; phylum Arthropoda; class Insecta; order Hymenoptera; family Halictidae; genus Lasioglossum; species Lasioglossum baleicum. The sequence continues at coordinate 20,787,227 of NC_134931.1, forward strand.
ACTTGAAAACTGAAATTCTCCACTTAAAAAAATTGTTCCCGAGAAGGTTGACAGAGAAGAACTCAATATACATACATATAAAATTATACAGGGTGTCCCAGAACAAGTGTCGTTCCTTGAAATGGGAGGTTCCTGAGACCATTTTAAGAGACATTTTCCTTTGCACCAATGTCAACTGCGGCTTTGTTTAGGAGGTCTTAACGAAAAACACGGACCAATCAGAGCGCGCCCTGGCCCGGCGCGCCAAGCCGCGCCGGCAAGCGAGTGTCGCGGTACGCCGTGACATCGCATCGTGACGGCGCGGCGGCCCAGGGCGCACTCTGATTGGTCCGTGTTTTTCGTTAATAACTCCTAAACAAAGCCGCAGTTGACATTGGTGCAAAGGAAAATGTCTCTTAGAATGGTCTCAGGAACCTCCCATTTCAAGGAACGACACTTGTTCTGGGACACCTTGTATATGGCAATTCTGATGTCAAATTAGTAGAAAATACGGCGAAATCTTTAAATTTATAATATATATATATAAATATTAACGTGAAAAACGTGTTTTATAACACGCTGTTCACCCGATGGAGTGCTACTTTCTTGTCGCCGTGTACACCGGAGGAGTGAAGTAACATTCGGTCTGCGCGTGGCAAGTAGAATTAAGTGGACCTTCGTAGCAACAACCAAGATAGCTGTTTCGGACAGTTTGCTCTCGCGTTACCGCGAGACAGAAATCCAAGTGGTACCTTCAGAACCGCAACTAACCGAGTCGGTGAATCGTATTCACGGTTGCATTCTGATCCTGATCAGAGTCGCCAGATGAGGGGAATTAACTCGAATTGGGGGGAAGAAGTTACCCCCTCTCTGCCAGTACCGGATTAGGCCACGTGCCATTCTGACAGACACACGTACGACAGAGACGGAACACGTCATGTGACCGGGCCGTGGTGGAAGCGTGGGGGAATACCGTCGCAGAAGGGGAAGGTAGGGTGGGGGAATAGCGTCATAGAAGGGAAAGATAGAGTGGGGACGCAAGTCTTACAATTAATCTGGCGATTCTGCAATTGCAGTAGCAGATATGCCCCTGCGTTATTCGCGAGGTACGCAACGGTACATGGAAGGAGATGCTAAGAAAAGATAATCGACACCCCCGCCCTGGATATTTTCGCCGCGAAACCAATCAGTAATCGCCGTCGGAGAACAATATGGAGGGCATAACCGGAACGATAATTGTTATTGCGCCCGTTAACACATCGAAGCGGAGCAGGTCCCTAGTGCACGGGCACGAAAGTACCGATGCCCGGTTGGTAAACGGCGGTTGGGCGAAGGATTAACAATTCCGCCGGCGCGGCGTTAAGAGCTGCTCGAGCGACGCAGGCTTCCCTCCCTGCCGAATTGCTGCCGATTCAATGGAGTGGCTAATGAATTTAAGCTATCTTCAGCGGCCTCCACCTGTGCTTAGGTCAGGTTCCGCTCGAACGTCTACCATACACACGGGGTAAGTCAATAAGAGCTATCCCGCTGGCCCGTAAATAATGCAGGACTCCTACGCTAGGGACTGCAAAATCTAAATCGCGAGTACAATCGACGATGAAGTCTTACGATTCGATTAATTGTCCAAAATACAGTAACGCAAATATGTATACGTACGCCGACAATGAGCTACAAACTCGTTTAAAGGTGGTAAAAATTGCAGATTTTCAAGATTTATTGCCGAAAATTTTGAAAATCTGCAATTTTTACCATCATTAAACGTTTGTAGTTCATTGCAACGTCGACCTATTTTGACGAAATTTTCAGAATATGTTTAATTGACACAGATATCTACAAAAAAAGTTAAAAATTCAACTTTTAGTATTTTTTCAACAATTCCGACCAATTGCAATTTTTGAAAAAATTTCTTTTCGCATCCTTTAGTAAACTAATTGCTCTAGCTTCCCAAAAAAGTTCAAATCGTATAGTAGTATATTAAAAAAGTTATCGTCTTCTTTAGAGCGGTCTTAAACTTTTGTCCGCTACTGTAACTCTCTACCCGATGTATGAGCACGTTCTCTTCCGTTTTATCTTGTCCCATGCTTCTATTCTTCGTTTTACTGTTCCTCATTCTCAGAAGTTCACTTTCCAGATTTACTTTTTTATTTCTTAGATTTTCCCTTCCTTGAAGATTTACTCTAGAGAGAAAAAGGCTATCGCTCTCGGTGCCGCGCCGCCTCAAGGGATAGCAGCCTTTCTTTGTGTGGCTCTTATTCAGGTTTCTGAGAAACATGCATGTTTATCTAAAAGTCGAATGCGTTACGGCAAAAGTTAATTAACGTGTACAGCAATGTCTTGATGTGGGTATGTGAGAAAGGTGTACAGGATTGGTTGTGAAAAATGTATCCCCAGGATCGAGGTGTCCGCCCCGAGGGTACTATGATACGGGATTATATCGCGGTGAGACAACACCAATACAATGACAAAACTCATTCACCTATAATTATTTTTTTATGAAACTTCTATCAACATATGTATGTGTGACACTTTCCTGATAGAAATGAAAACAAACACGACATAATTCGAAGTACATTTGCTTGCTAAATTCACGATTTACAATTAGTAGAACCTCGGTTATCCGAATCGATCGATCTCAAACTTGCAGGGATTTCTTTCTCACTTAAAGGAACAATTCCGGAGGGTGGCGTGAAAAAATTCGTTGGTCAAAAATTAAGGTCCACCCTCTTTACGCTGTTCATGGCAAATAAGAAATTTTATATTTTCCAACTGCATAAATCGAGGATTACGCATATTCCACTATACAAGCGTGCTAGAACGAACAGACGCTATGTATAACGATCGAAGTTCTGAAACCAATTATATTCGGTCTGGCACACTGCACAGTGCTCCCATAACAAGAAAATTCGTGCAAAAAGTGATAGTTCCTAACAATGTACCGGTGCTGATTATGACGATGCATTGTGAAACACGTAGCCATCATGGGCAAATTGGTTTATCAATTCCACCTAAACTCCTACCGAAACTCCGAACAGTTCGACACGAGTATTCTACCTACAGTTTCTCGTGAACATTCGACTGAACGAAAATTTCGTAGGGACTAATTTTAAGTCAGATCCATCACTCTTTGATGTCGATATCAGAAAGTGTGATCACGTGGTCTGCTGCCTATCAAAATTACTGATCCCAGTGAGTTTAAAACATCGGTATTCTGGATTTGAATTTTCTGTATTGTAATCAAAACTGTACAAAAATCATCGTTATGATATACTTTCTTATCTTTCCTAATCTTGTCTTATTAAATAATTGGTTTTGACTTTGTCTGGCTTTCACACGGACATTGGTGTGGCACTTTGTGGGTTAATAACATTGAAATAATTTTTCTTTTCCATGACACACCTAAGTTCAATATAACTAAAATTAGGCAAACCTCTCCAAAGAATACTGTATATTGTTACGACCTGTGTGTGCACCTGGATCTTTTGATTAATCAAGCTTTGATAGCATTCTGCACGTGATACGCTCGCCGAGTCTCTCGAAGAACGTCTCTTCAAAATGGAAGGACCAGCAAACACAATTTGAAGTTACCCGTGTTTGTTTAGAAATGTTGATCGTCTTATGTACTGGGAACTCTGAAGTCTAAGTCACGAGTACAATCGCCAATGAAGTTCTGAATTAAATGGAGATGTTGGTAGATATACGATCGAAAACGGAGTCTTACAATCAATTAATTGTCTAAAATACAGTATGGTCAATATACAGTAGGGAGCATAACTGATTCCACACACTTTAAATCAGGATTCTATTCATATGAATGGACCAAACGACTTCAATTTCTCTGTAAGGCTAGAAGAATTAGTTTAGTAAATGACGTCTAATAAATACGTTGAAAAAATGCATTTCGTCGGAATTGTGAAAAACAATAGTAAAAATTGATTTTTACAACTTTTCTAGCTGGCCCAATAATGAAAATTTAAGAAATGTATCGTTTTCTAATTAAAATGACACCCAACACGATCTAATTACGAAATCATTCTGAAATGTTAACTTTCACGAATAAATTTTCGAACAACTGATTATACTAAAAACAGTAGTAATTCCATATTAAAAGGTATGATGTTATCTTTTAATTTTAATCCGAAACAAATCTTTTCCAGCTCTAACTAGTGTTTCAATTTTGCGACTTACTTGGTATAATTCTCTCTAGCTTCGAAGAGCCAGATGCCATAAATCCTGTCGAAGAATACTTACCAAGTATTGCAATTAACCTGTAACTGGTGACGTAGAACCTGAAAAACTTCTGCAGAATTATATTTTTAGTACTTAAACCCCCGTGAATTATTGGTCATGCACATTGAGCCCTTTAAAGCCTGATTTACGTTATCGCTCGTTTTTTACTGCAATTTTTGTTCCTGTTACTTGAGAACTGTTCAAATAATGCGTATTTTAAAGTAGAAATATATTTTTTTAAATCGTCGAGGCATATATGGTGCACCCACAAACAATTATGCTTGTGAAAATATACGATTCGAATGAAACACGTAATTTTCATTTCTTGAACTGTGTCTCTGCGACTCTCCGCGTCGCATTAGTTCACCCCTGATATACCTGAGCCGAGGTCAGATTACTACAGTGGAGGGGATATTTTTTTTGCGTTCATCGTGTACGACCTTTTTTGATTGACTGTAACCGTAATTATATCGTGTTTGGTGTCATTTTAATTTAGAAAATCGAGACGAATAGAATAAGTTTCATAAAAAAAAAAGGAAATTTAGAAAAGTTTAATTTTTTGCTTCGCTTGTATTAGTGTGAGTGAACGATACTCGACCCCCCGCTGGCTCGGTCGTCGAGCGTGTTTACCGCTTTGCTGGTTCCAAGGGGTTCCCCAGTGGTGGGGATAACATTTGGACAGTTATGATAGAGAGATCTTCGCGCGACAGAGAGACAGAGAGAGAGTGAATGAGTTACGGAGATAATAATTTACCGGATCTATCTCGACGGCTCTGTATAAGAATCGTTTGCTGGTTATATCTAGACGCAGAATCGGTGTTGTGCATCATGATTTTTTCCGTTTATCAGACAGAGATCGGGTGGTTGCAATAGAGGTAGGCCGGTTACCGAGGCCGTTGTTGGAAAGCAGCGTTACAGGCCCGCCAACGTGGACTCGTTAACACGAACCTAGCCGTAACGTATGTTTTGCATTTAATGAAAATGTGTCCGGCGTATGCTGCCGGAATAGACGCAAGGTATCCACCTACGTTCCGTCGTGTCAGCCATTGCCGGACGAAAATCAAAATTTACCGCGCGTCGCTCTCGAACATGGGCTTTGTTAATCCGGATTCCGGGCTTATTATCTCCTATTAGCCGGGGAAAAAGTAGAGAAAGCCGCAGGAGGAAAACTTGTCCGGAAATTCGCTGAACATTTCTTAACTGGCGTTGTCTGCAGGGATGAAACTTTTCTACATTTTTTCGTCCGGAGAAACTTCTTGGCGTCCGCGTCCCCCCTTTTCCCACCCTCATCGAAGAGGATATTTTCCTTTATTATTCTCCCCCTCCCCTCCCCCCAGCCACTCTTTGCCTCGCGTTTCCTCTCGGAAAATGATACAAACGTTTCTTTATCAGGTATTTCGTTTTATTTTTATTATGAGGAAGAGGTTCTTTGCGAAAAGGATCGAGATTCTCATCAGACGGAAGGGACGTAGGGTGAAGGGAACATTTTTGCTCCGAACAAGATAGCGAGGTAATTAAAGACCCATTCCGAGACTGGCAACATTGGAAAGTCCAGCTAACTCAAAACAATTATACCTGGTTATAATTATGCTTTACTACAGGTTTTCCCAAAACTCTCCGCCCACCCCCCTCCCCCTACCACCTAATCCTAATTAATTCTGATCGCATAATCTTCCCATTGTAGATATTCAATTAATTGGCTTAACAATTGGAATTTTGAACACATTTTATATTAATTTCCAGAATATATCATACATATTTAATATCTTTAATAAATTGCAAAAATGGATCATCACCAGCTTTGTTGACCTCATAGCGCCATAAAAATTCACACATGTGATCTATAATTGAATCATTCTTAATGCCACCGCTACTTACAATTAGACTAAAGTGACATTGAAATAGTAAAAATATTTGTCGGTAAGGTAGGGGACTGACATTGAAATGATAAAAAATCTTTTTTCGAGTCGCCAAAAATCCTTCGGACAATCATTATTTTAGTCAAGAAAGAACCTACTCCCAAAATTTCACCTAATTCTGAGCACGGACGTAAACGGAAACACAGCCAAAAATTCTACTTTAAAAGTGTTACTGTCACGAACGAAAGAAATTTAACGTATGTACACACAGGCTAAATTTTAATGCCGGCCAACCCAATATGTATTTAGTTTTCGGTCTCGTTTGACTCTGCGGAGACGCTCTCGATCGTTAGAACGCTAAACAAAATCTGCCGGCCGGTCTCGGGCCATCGAGGTCGAGGGCCTTGCCTTGCCTCGCATTTTCCCCACTCCGCAGAGTCACTCCGTCCACGTGCACGCATTCTAAAAGGGAGCCGATTTTGTTTGTCGCAGCCGCTCAAACGTTTCGGCCGCGCGTAAGAGTAACCGATCCGCGATCCCGACTCTTGCGGCCGATCTAACGTCTCGGCCGCGCTACAATGTAAATGCACGTGCGAGCACTCAGCAGCCGACTCCGGCAACCTACAACGGCAAATGCTCAGCCCATGCTTGTCCTGAAAACACGCTTAAATCTACGACATATGTATTATGCCTATATCGAAAATTACTTACGGGGTTCGGAAGGCTTCTGTAATTCATCTGTTTTGTATTGTAAGCATCGTAAAATTGGGTTTATTATTTTCCCCAAAAATATGATTTTCCGTACAGCGTAATTTGAGTCGCAGTAACTTGAGCATGGTAGTTGAAATCACCAACGCACGCGTTGCGGTCCGAGATATTGAAAAAAAAAAATGCGGAGATCCGACACCGTTCTGATTCATACAATCCCAAAATGTAACCGATCCTCTGCTAAGCTCTGCTGGCAGCTACAAATAGTATTTTATTTGTCGGATTGTATATCGTCCATCAGAAACGAATATAACAATGCCAATATTCAGTTACAACGCTAACATACCTTTTTACAAAATCAAAGCTTTCTTTATACTTCGTTCATCGAGTATTTTTTACGAATTATTTCAACTTGACAACCTTTGTTTAATAAAAAACTGGCGAATGCTGTGTGCAATGTTTGATACATCATAATGTTGATTATACTGTGAATCATTGCATGATTTAATAGCGTAATTTACCATACCTGCCAATCATATTTTCGGTTATAAATGAACTACAGGTTTTAACACAAAATAGAAATGATTTGCAACGATTATAAGAAACAGAGATTCTATAACAATTAATTAATTAATTAGTTGTAAAAAACACACTTAATATTTTATAGTTTTTCTACTATTTTTATTGTTTCTCAGTATAAAGATGCTTTCCTGGTAAGTGATTAAATAAATACATTTAATAGCGGAGATATTATAATATGAGCCGCACAAAGTTCAAATAAATTTAATCTTCTTATTTTTTTAAGGCGTCATGTATCGGCGACTTTTAGAGCTCGGTAGATTTAGTGTTAAGTGCTCGCCCTGTATTTGTTAACAGGTGTTGTGCAAAACTTAAACGCAAACGAAAAAATATACCTAAGCCGCTATGATTGAAATAAATTGATACATACGAGAAAACGCGGTAGTTACACTAATTGGCTTCTGGGCTCATGTAAACCTCGACGGCCTCCTTTCGCCGAGGTACCCTGTATTATGTACTGTCGTTTAATTGCGCGTACAAAACATACAGACATCGGCGTAACAGATGTGTTCAGCAACGGTTCACCGAAACTGTTGATTGTTAGAACACAACAGGGAGCACAATGCAGAAACACTATTACAAATTATCCTCCCCGGGGGGCCATCTAACAAGCAGGACGGTTGCAAAGTAAGTTATATGCTGGTCGGCAAGCTTTACGATGACATTCGAGTCTCTTTGCCGATTGTACTCGTAAAAGTTCGATGGTAAAGTCGACACGGACACCGGACGAACGATTAATTTAATTGCCGTGCACACCTACCGCGATCCGACCCCCATTCCAACTTCATCGTTTCAGCCCATTCGATGGAGTCAGCCCGTTCGGTTCAGATTGATCCGTGAATACTCGCTACACCATGTCGTACGATTTAACATTAGCAGCTACACAGACCACGGTGGTCAATGTACTCGAAAACATGCGCGAAAAGGGAAATCCTTCGGAATTTCTAATTCTTGCACCGAGCAATCAACAATATATACAAATATGTAAGACTTCAACAGATACAATTGTAATTATAATAGTAATATATAATTTATAAAAGTATTTCTATGCTATACTATATAATTTATAATTATATTTCTATGCCACACTATATAATTTATTTATTATAGTAAATATTATTATTTTTCGATGTAGAATAAGAATATGAAATAAAAAATATGGGTTTCCATTTGAAAAAATGAACTTGCCCTTCGTCTGACCCTTAAAGGGCCATTATGGAAAAATGTGCATAGCGCCATTAAATGTGCCCCTTCATATGAAGAATATTTTATATAAAACATTTTTTCATATTCCTGCTGGTTTCCGCAATAATTGACTGTCTCAAGATAAATGGACCACCCTGTATATTGTGTGTATAGTATACTGCACATTTTATAATTATACAAAATTGATTTAAAAGTAAAATTAGATATCTCGATCAAAACTGAATTTAGGACCTTAAAGATCATGTTTGTACTTTAAAATGATATACAGGATGTCCCAGAAATGTTGTATTTCGTTGAGAACGGTGATTTGAAACAACTTTTTCCTTTACGGAAATGTTCTTCGCGGCTTTGTTACGAAGTTATTAACGGAAAACGCGGACCAATCAGAGCGCGGCTACAGCAGACGGACTGCGGCTCGATGATGGGTTCCGCTGAGCCAAGCGTTGGCATTGGCTGAGCCGGAGCGCGTCTGCTGTAGCCGCTCTGCGATTGGTCCATGTTTTTCTTGAATAACTCCTTAACGGAGCCGCGGAGAACATTTTCGCAAAGGAAAAAGCTGTTTCAAATTGCCTTGGGAATCACCCTTTTCAACGAAATACAAAATTTTAGGGAATATTGAACATGAAGATTGTAAGAGCATTTCTTGTCGAGAGCGCTTCACATGCGACCACCTTCACCAACTCCAACTAACCACCAGTAGAAAATTAATTTTATTATAAAATCATAGTTGTCGCGCATATGCGACGAACGTGTTAGATAAAACAAAATCAAGGAAGAACAGAATACAAATGAAACGTGCCCCTGGTTAGAGGGAATTTCACAGGCGATCATGGTAAAGAACTGGTTCGAAAAGCGTAAGGGCGGTTCCAATTTGTTCGAGTTCGTTGTTCGGTAACAATAAACGAGTTCTCGCGCGATTGGTCCGCGGCCACGTGCAGGGCGAGTTCGGGGTTGGGATTACACGGTGGCACGATCTGACACGTACTTTATGGTTGTGTAGAACATGCCCCACCTACAATGTAACGTAGTTGTTCTGCGCGCTTGTTACGGGTAACTAATGTGCATCGCGTCCATTCGATAGCGAAATCGAATGGTCGTGCAAGTCGAAAATGGAAACTGCCCGTGGAATTTGGGGACGAGTGAGGCACGGAAAAATGTTTAAAAAAGTCGAAAAAACGTTTGCTTAAGAAGGAATGCTTATTACCCCCTCCCCCCTGCTGTTTTGAGGCATAAAATATTAGGGAATATTTCCCCCTTTCGTTTGAAGCAAAAAATATTAAGAAATTTTAGCCCCTTTTGTTTTGACGCATAAAATATTTTAAAAATATTTGCCTTCTTTTATTTTCACGCAAAAAATATTCGGGAATATCGCCCCCTTTTGTCTCGTAGCTAAAAATATTAGGAAATATTACCCCCTTTTGTTTTGAGGTATAAAATATTGAAGAATATTACCTTCTTCTGCACCGAAGCCAAAAATACTAATGTATGTTACGCCTTTTAGCTTTGAGATATAAAATATTAATATCACCGCCTTTTACATGTATAATATAATTTGATAAAACTTTAGACAATGTATCATAATAAATATAATATAAATGTATAAGTGAATATAATGGAAGATATTGTATTAATAATAATTATTGCAGCGACGAAAAGCTCGGTAATATGCGATATTAATTAAAAAAGTATTGTACGTGTTAAACAGTTCTCCAGATTTTATTTTTGTCTCGGTAAAGACTCGGCAACGTTTCTCACAATATCGCGAAACAGTAGTTTATTTCGTACCATTTTCGACGCAAGCGGTGCTGGGTAGCAGTGTAACGAATTCGACAGTTATGACAGCTATCTAGACGTACATATACTTCAATTTTATATCCTGAAATCGCGTCGGCTAAGGTTTTCACGATTTTAACTCGACGCGTGACGCGGCATTATTCTGCGTTTCACAGTATAAAACAAGCAAAAAATCAGACCGGAGAAAAGTGCCAAGCGCGAGACCAGACGAGACAGAACAGAAATACGCGAGATCCGAGAAAGAAGCACAACGCGAAACAGCAAAACATTGCAAATCGAATAGGACAGTGATTGTGATTCGAAATTTTTATTATACGAATACAGTGCACGAGCAAATTCCTCGCGCAAAACCAAATTGGAACTGTAGAGTGAGTTCTTTTGCGGAAAATACTGTTCTCGAAATAATTGAAATCAAACGTGTGTTGGACACCTGTAATTACTAACATGACAACGTAACTCATCTGCCAATACATTCTGCTTTTAACGAAGGTAATAATTGAATGGTGCTGCCTATTTTCCAACAACTGCGTGGCTGTTTCTATAGCGCAATAATTTATTGGATCAATGTGTTGCTTCGTGCTTTGCAAATTGGGTGAAAACGATCAGTCAGAAGTAACATAACCTTTATTCTCAATTATATTGAAACATTTCTGAAAATGTAATATTTATTTTGGGGTCCAATAAAATCAAAATATAGCAACAATGAATACATACAGTAAGCCACGAAAGTATTCGAACGCGCTTTAAAACAGAATAACTTTTTTATAATTGTACCAAACGTCCTGATTTTTTATAATCAATTAGAAGCATCGGTTTACAAAATGATATGCAAGAAAGATTTTGCCAAAAATTATAATTGACAAGGTTACATGCAAAAATAGAAAAGGCATTTTTTAAAAATTTCTTATTTGGGCCCTTAATGAAAATTTAAAATATATGTTTTGTAGATGTATGTTAGTTATACACATACTGAAAATTTCATCGAAATCGATTAATATACACACGTCATTATATGATGTTTCCTAATTTTAATGTCGTATTTCTTATTTGTAAGAAGGAATTATTTTCACTGTCATATCCGTTATAACTAGGTGGTAGATAACTAGACTGGAATAGCAACGTTAGAACGCTTAGGTGTCTAGCGTACTATTAAGCAATTTTCTCGGAAACTGCAGTTTGCGTGAAAAATGCTGTTGCAGTACTTTCGACGCAGTCGGGTTTATAATGCGGACGGATGGAACTCGCTACTTTTGAGGTAACACGAACGACCGGCATTTCCAGCTCTCGACAATTTACATGTTTGCCTACACGATTGCATTCATCTTTACTCTATGCCATTCAACTGAAATATAAGCGGTACTAGTAAATATTGGATAATACATCACGTATCCGATCGTACGGAATACATTTATCAATTAAAATTATCGGGCCGGTGTACTGCCTGATAGGTTTAGCACACATATTTGCATAATTGAGTCGTGCATATTGTTTTGCCGGATACAAAAGCCAAAATGGCTTCGACCAAACTAAACCAATTTCTTTTTAACCTCTCTACACAGAACATTACTAAAATTTTATTATTAATTTTTGTACTAACTATGAAAGTAGCAAATTTCGTTTTCTGAACACTCTTTCATATCTACTAGAATTGTCCAGATTCGCAAAAAGATAAAAAAACATGCACTGACTTTTGTAAAAGATTTTTATCCTTTCGTACCGTAATCTCCCTATTTTTCCCATATTCTGCAAAGATTCAACTTTTATTTAAAAAAAATTCATCGCTCTACCACATTTCTATCGAAAGTTATTTCTTTTTGATTCGAGCTAGGTCAAGTTTCCCCACTGTGCGCCGGTCCTTGCCGCTCCCGACCTAATCACCAATCAACTCGGTAGCGGCGCCCTTACTTGTCAAAAACGCTGAAAAATGCCCATCTTTAAGCAAGCATAACTCCTGAACCATTGATCCTACAGGATCGAAACTTCGATCTGCAGCCGCCCCGGGTACAAATCTACTGGATTACATGCCATACATCATAATTTATAGGAGGAAGACACCAATTTTGAGTCCGGTGAAGTAAAGAGCAGCCAAAAATATATTTAAAACACACATAACCACGAAATTACGTATTCGGCAATATTTCGTTGAACAAAGCAAGCGTCCAGGCGCGAAAATCAGAAGAAACAGTATCGTCATAAATGTGACTAATTAATCTTTCACGGTGCTGCGCTGTGCAACGAAGCGTCCACGACCATGTTCCCGCAATAGAAGCGTTTTTATTTTTGCGGTCAGGCTGGCTAATGCGGCAGAAAGACCAGTGAATAAACACCAAACGCGCGGGGGAGTTGTTACAAACCGTGTTCAGTTTATTCAGCGACATTGCAGTCTCTCCGCTGTAGCAAAAGTTCTTTCCTTTTAATATCAGCTTGTAATAGTCTGGCCGCAGCCGGAAAAAAGAACAGTTTTTCTCGATTCGAGGAAGTATTGACAGATGCTATTGTGAGAGTGGCCGCGGCGTGAGTACTTGTTGAATAAATTATTGGTACATAGAATGTAGCTCTGCAGAATCCGCATAAATGGAATCTAAAGCTTTGACCAATACGATATACAGTCGCGAGACATGTGTCGCGACTATCAATTGATGCGAGAAACGTGCCGCAAAATTAACGTTGTCCTTAAACTTCAAGTTCGAGAGATCAAAAATTTTTTTAGGAATACAAAGTGCAAAAAGAACCATCGGTCAATGGTACTCTTAATATATGGTAAAGCTTTTTCATTATCAGACTGATCTCATTTATATTATACTTTCATTCCTAAGTCAGATGGAATTTATATGCGAAGCGTGATATTGACGAAGCCGTAGGAAATTATTTCTTTATATTTATTTATATTTGTGGGTCGCATGGTATTAACACAGTACAAAATTCATATAAGAAGCTACCAAGACTGTAATTAATAGAAACGAAAGATGCATTCATGCACAAGCAAGTCATAGAACGGATACTGGTAGTCTCGTTGTAGATAAATGCAATTAGTACTGACCTTGTACTGACCTTGAGGTGTCCGAACATTACTGTGAGTCATTGCGTAAGTGTTCGTAGTATCGGATGGTATCAGCAGACACACGTGTCTGAAACAAAACAAGTCTTATTAAAGTATTATTAATTATCTGATACGAAACCGTTCCGTGTCTGTGCGGATAAACTGACCTTAATAAGTACCATTGCAAACATAAGCGGCGATTTATCTACTCGCAGAAGGAGCACAGCGTCTCTAATAAGATTAAAATTGGCGGAAATCCAATGTGAAACGCGGAACAAATACACTCGTTTCCAGCATTCTCTTTGAATGTCGGTTAACAGGAAGCTGCTTAATCTTTGACCTCCCGAAGGCTAGCGAAGGATTCGGTAAAAGCGTAGCATGTATTCACCTATCGGTCATCAGAGATCATTCTTCCAACCTGACCGAAAGTGGGATAGAAAAGCTGTAGACTCTCTATGGCACCGAGCCTTTTGTGAAAATCCCTCTATTCAGTGAACTTATCCGGTTGAAATGAAGACAGCGAAAATGAGAGGCGAAAGAAACGTGATTCGCGTAGCCGGCGCAACGATTGCGGTGCCGGTAACCGAAATGCAGCTCGGTTTTAGTACGCTAAGTCCAACATTTAAATGAAAGAAGAACTGCTCCCCTTTCTGAACTTCACTCGATATTTGCGGATGTATGGGGAGTTCTTCGTCTTTACTCGAATCCGTTCCAATTTCCGTCACTTCCACCGTAGAACCCGTTTAATTACAGCGCACTGGGATACTAACCCTTTGCCGTAAGAATCTACTTATTTTTTACTTTTAAGTTAAAATACAATTATATATTTTTATCATCTGTAAGGAACTGACGTAATGGTTAGGACATGTTTCGTTTTTCAGCTGTAAAATTTCGTACAATAAGAATTACGCCGAAAAATTTATACCACTGGAAAGGTATAGTTGCCAGCTACATTTTCGCTCCAGGAAGTGTGATGATAGCGTTAACGCATAAAAAGTTATAGCAAATTTTTTGAAGACAATGTTTTCGGCAAAAAAATTTGCCGTAATGGTTAGGACATGTTTCGTTTTTCAGCTATAAAATTTCGTACAATAAGAATTACGCCGAAAAATTTATACCACTGGAAAGGTATAGTTGCCAGCTACATTTTCGCTGCAGGAAGTGTGATGATAGCGTTAACGCATAAAAAGTTATAGCAAATTTTCTGAAGACAATGTTTCCGGCAAAAAAAATTTGCCGTATAAGTTAGGACACAAAAGTGGATTGGTATTGAATGAAGAATTTATAGATGAAGGTAAAATCTTGAAAGATATCACTTTTTCATAAAGATAACACGAATTATTTATAATAACATTCTTTAGTATTTCTTGTCATATTTTTACATTGTAAAGGAAGACAATTTCAATGGCATGCTAAGAGTATTTATTATAATTAATTATCTGACACTACAATAATGTTCGTTTTTTTAATTGTCCTACAATTAATTTGTTTATTTTATAATAGTAATTCTTGCTACTAGATCAGGTATTATCATTAACGTTTATGAATACCAATATTTCCTTATACATATTAAAAAAATGTGAATGCTACAAATGCACAAAAATCCGCTCAAAAAAATATATAACTCTGTAACAAAATATTTATTGCAGAAATTTGCATAACATTTTCTCTAATTTTTATGCAAAGGATGCAACTCGTTAAGAAAACTTCATTTTTACTTCAATTATTATTACAGATTTTGTCCTACAGTTCTGGTTCGACTGCACTCGACCGCAGTCGCCGGCTCCCGGTTAACCTATAAACAGTGTCCGAAGCCAAGGAAATAACGCATATACATACATGGCTTATTTGGAACTTTCAACAGCTTCACGCTCCTAAAACTTTTCCTGGCAAGTGTTTATAATCTTTCCCTCGAAGCAGTTGCGACTATCTGTATCAAGTGTTCTATTGTTATACTGTCCTCTTTTTTCCTGACTACAACTGTGCCATCCGGGGAGACAAGTTTTCCGTTTAAAAACGCCAAGTATTTGCATTATTAGAGCTATGGCGGGAAATGAGTTTTCGGGTTGCCGTAAAGAAAACTTTCCTCTCCTTTAAATCAGAGTTCACTCGAGTATTTTCATAATTACTTTTCTTTTGAAATATCGTGATCCTGTTCCGGGCGGAGAGAGCGAGAGGTAAGCTCGAATTAATGTCTTGAAACTTTCAATCATCGTATCATTTCAATCGTGTCTTTCATACACACTCAACACAACATTTCGTACTCGAGCGAACGTAAATCTTCGGGGGCATTCATTTAACTGCTCCAAGGGACGAAAGTTTGCAAAAGTTAACGGCTCGAACGTTCTCAAAAGTTACTCGAAAAGTTGCCCGTGCTCGCGAACAATTTCTAGTCGAAATTCCTTCTGGAACCTGCGATTACCGTGCACCGATGATTCGAGAGGCCTTTCAACGGGGTTGCATTTGGTGCATTTGGTGACTACAATTTTTTAAATAGAATGCTATGTATTGTCTTATATCATACGAAAACGTGTGTCAAAACGAATTTATTCGTATACAATACGATGATTTTCAAGGTCATACAGTAGGTGACAAATGGAAGAAACATTTTTACCATTTGCAAGGAGAACGCTGGCTAGTGTTATCGTGAACACCCTGTATAGAGATGCAACGTAAATTAGTTGACAAATTATTTTTATCAATCAAGATTCTACTAAATTCTACTTAGTACAGTAATTAAGAGAAAATGTCAAGAACGCGTTTTATGAAATATTAATAAAAGGCACACTCTTCAAGGAAAGTTTCATCTTCTTGTAAATTGTAAATTGTAAAAGAACGAGAGGCATTCTCTCTTATTGTTGGAACTAGAAGGAACTGGGGTTTACCTCGTGCTGCTTCGCAAGAAAATGGCAATTGAAATAAGTTCTACCTGCCCCGTCCAATACACTTGATTCTCAAACATCAGTATGGAACGAGAATATTGCGATTTAAAGGTGCATTCTATTGCATTTCTATTGAATTGTTGGCATTATAATGTGTTTCCTCAACTTATCTCTACATTTTTTTCACTGAAAACGTAGTGGTATTTTCCGGAAATAAATATAAGCTACTTTATAATGTGTTGTTCATCTTTGTATTGGTATTTTAGTATCTTCTGACTGACTCATACATTTTACCATTTTGGAAAATACATAATATAAATATTATATTACAGAATTTCTATGGTAGTATCGTAGTATCCAGAAAAGGAATAGTTGATTCAAGTGCTTGCAGGTGCAGCTATTTCTCTAAAAATTTATTAATTGTTACTATTACGATTTTCATACCACCAATTCAATAAATTTAAAAATTACGTGATATTATAGAAAATATGAAAGAACTTGTTTACATGTAGTATTTATTGTACAGATTCCAACACATCTCTGTCTAATGAGAAAATTTGATGTTCCTTTTCACCAGAATCAGAGTGCGCATTTAAGCCAAAGAGAATCTTGAAAAATCTATACAAAAATTTATGCAATCCTCCTGATATCACCTAAACATCAATAATAAGCAACATCGCCTAAATTATTATGCTGTTGTGGAATTTTCGAGGCTATCGAGCCTCGACTTTTCCATCTTGCATCCGAAACGGCTTCATTATGCGCTACAGTGCTATAATCCGACGACACAAAGAGCGCCGAAAGTCGCGTGATTCAATTATTCAGCGCTTCGCGGATAAATACACCTGATTTCTGGTGTGTCCGGGATTCTGATGTTGCACGGGAGGTCCTTCCCGCCGATGTAATTAATAACTTGCAGCCCGAAAGCCAGTAGTTAATAGTGGTTAGTTTGCCGAACGTACAGAGGTTTATCGAGTAAACATTAGTCAAAACTACAATTGGTCGGATCCTACTGCCCGAAATCGATCGATCTGTGCTCGCTGAAAGACGACCGGTTGGCAAAACAGCGAATAGAGGATTGATAAATCTCGGCGCGTCAACCGCGGCTTTTCAACCGTTTGTTTCACTTTGAAAAGTTTCCGTTGCAACGAACAGCGGGATATTAATAAGCATCCGAGCCGGTCGCGCGCGGTACATAGTCCGAGAAACTCGCTCGGACCACGTCGACGGCGGCGGAGACGTTGATTATATGTACAGGGTGGTCGAGTTAAATCCGGGAGAATCGTTGTACAGGGTGAAAAGAAATGACGGAGTTAATCATTTCTTATTATAATTCTGTCAAATCGACGAATTTTGAAAAACCAAATAATAACAACCATAACCATGGACCTTCAGTATTCATATATTTAAGAAGTTTCGAAATGGCCACCCTTTGCGCCGATACAGAGGCTCAAACGTGTCTGTAAGGGATTCAAGGCATAAAAACAAAAATTTTTCGGTATCGTGTGAGCCCCATGTTACCGTTCAACTTTGTCCTCGAGACACTTAATGTATCTTTGAAAACAACAGAGCTATTTGGCGTACAAATGTTAGGTGACTCACCCTGTATTGTTCTGCCACTTTGTACAAAATCAGCGAATAGTTTACCATCTCCCAGAATCGCCAGGTTAAGACTTGCGTCCCCACTCTACCTTCCTTTTGTACGAAGCTATTCCCCCACGCTTCCCCCACTGCCCAGTCACGTGACGCGTTTCGTCTCTGCCATTCATATGTCACGATGTCACGTGACTAATCCAGTACCGACAGAGAGAGAGGGTAACTTTTTGCACTCGATTCGAGTTAATTCCCCTCATTTGGCGACTCTGCCTCCTTGTCTATTTTGATCATCATTTCCGGATGGTGGGCTTTAGGATATATCTTTGGTGTTGTGACGCTTTGCATTTAGCTTTGCCTCGACTACGCCTTTCATGTAATAGCCAAGAGGATTGCAGTCGGCGCTACAGGGAGATCACAAATCGTGAGACCAGTACTATCAGAAGCTTTCGTAAAGCCTGATTACATTGGTACAAAATGTTGGTTATAATCGTGATAACTTGGATCGATAGATCTATTTAGAAGAATGTATGTTTTAAAATATATGCGGCACGATCTATTAATAATTATTGATAATAATAATTAATAATATTATCTAAAAAATGGAATAATTGTATATTCTATATGCTTGAAAATACCGTTCATTATGCCTTCATTATTACAATAAAAAAAAAGTAATGGATTTTTGTTCAGAAAACGAACTTCGTGAACACACTGTGCCGCCGCTTCAAATTTTCACGTTCCATACGCGATGTTTGCGAGAGTAATGTGCGCCGTTAGCGGAATATTATATCACCAGATCCAATTATTATTAAGTGTGATTAGCAGCTGCCAATCAATCGTAAGAGTAGGGATCAGAGAGGGATTCATGGAGGATATTTGGGGACACATGATTTACTTGGTCTCATTGATTATGGACATCTACTACGTTCGACTGGACGAGATTCATCTACCATAGTCGATTCAGTGACGGCATAATTTTACGTCTATCTGTGAGGACAAAAGTAATTCTATAAATTCAGATTATAATTACATAGTCGTAGATAATTGTAATTGATACGGCTAACAAGAAAACGAAGATTTAACTAAATGTATAAATGGTACTCGGGCAACAAAATTTTCTCAAGGTCACTTCCTTCGAGATTTCAAGGTCGTAGGAGTTTTTTAAAATGGGACTTTATACTTTCATTACAACAGTCTTATAGCTCATAAATAATAAACAAATTCACGTGACCTTCAACGAAGATATGTTTATTAAAAATTTTTGTGGAAACTATAACATACTCGTATCTTTCAGACATTTTAGAATGTTTTGAAGCAAGCACGAAATAAAACGAAGGGAACACAAAATTGGAAATCTGTGTGTACTGTAAATCGTTTAATATTTATTAATTTTTGCGAAGCATTGCAGGCACAAACTTCAAAAATGGGGCTACAGCACTACGAAATAAAAATCCATTTTCAGGTTAAATGGCTAAGAAAATGCACAAATTCGAGAAAGCTCCTTTAGCTTTGAATGTGGCATCTCAAGGATTAGGAATTCTACGGTTAACGGCTAGCTCAATCGCCACTGTTTTCCCAAATTGCGCTACAATCTAAATGCCTTCGACTAACTTGACTGCACATTTTCGAGATAGAGATTTCTCTATTAACCGTATCCGTGGAGGTAATGTTTCTACATTCCACCCATGTGGAATCTACGAAGTTTCATACTGTCCAATACATTTGCAATTGAATTTACGTCTGACGATTAAACAATAAATAAAAAGAAAATATCTATTCCGGGAATATGTAATATTTTTCCAAATAAAAATATCGATTTATTCTGAAGTTATGGCGGTTTTACAAGAGCGTTTTATAAAAATTGTAATTTATATTCAAGATGAATATCGGCTATTATATAATAATTCATTTATTAATGCTTTAAACCAGATAGTTTATTCAGCAAATACAATGTTGATGATAGCTTACTTAGATATTGTATAGTTACTAAATTTCCATAATATCGTAGTAGTATATGCGTATCACATTTTTCATTTCTCTTCACAGTGCTCTTGTATGTAATAAGTAATTTTACAACTGTTCGGTTATCCGAACCTAAAGCTTAAGTTTGCATTCCTCCGTGTGAAAGCACAGAAAAAACAAAATTATTTACAGAAATGATACATTGCACTTTGAAACGCCAGAAGTTAAAAAATTTTGCACAAACTTGCACTCGTCTCCGGAATATCGAAGTCGTTTGAAGTCCGATTTTCTAGTTGAACATCTAGTCGAAATATCGTTAGTTTCGTGCGTTAATTATTACCCGAAGCCGTGGATTCGACAAAAATGTTCACCGCAAAACACTGGGTCCACATAATTAAAGGTGGCTGAATGCGTTTAAAATGCAGCCCCGTTAACGCTGTTCGTCTCCCGTCCGAGTAATAGTGCAATTAATATAATTGCGTAATGAAATTTTTTATGCGAGTAATTGTAGAACCATGCGAAGGATAAATTGCAGGTTACAAGCCGCAGTCCATGGCGTGAATAGAGAGCTATTAGAGCGAGGATATGGAGACTAACACACCCAGTATACGCATGTATATGTATATGTATACACGTTGCGAAAATTTTACACGAAAATTGCTCTCCAATTAAAACTTTGCGCTTTCGATTCTCATGGATCATTTTGCTACAGCGGCGGGTTAATTACAGGGATATCCTTTCGAACTGTTTTAATTATTCTCATCCGGGAACGAATGTCTGAAGTCCCCTGCCCCACCCCGCTGCAACAGATTACACTGCCGGCAAAGGATCACGAAATTGTTGATAATCTCGAATGGGATACTTCAAAAGGATCGCTTCCTTTTTTTATCTCGGAGGCGTTTCACGGGGCTGAGCACATCCATGGTTAAGAGTTGAGCTTTTTGCTTGGCGATATCGGCGAATGATTAATCCGGGAAGGATTAAAAAGGCATTGTTCGCGCTGCCGCTAATGAAAACGAATACTGTTCTTCGCTCCCAAGCAGATTACGCTCTCCGAACGAGTGTTGCCTCCACGCGATCTTGTTTCTCATTCAGGATCGAAAGTTAGTTGCGCTGGTATAATCTGGTAGTAACGAGTCCGTTCCACCGGCGCGCGGCGCTTCCTTTCTTTTTACTCTGCTAGGGGATCGCTTGCTGCGATTCGAATACGTACTAATAATCTAACGGAACGAGATGTGCATTGCATCATCGATTCCATACATACAGCGTTAAGTATGCTGCGATCCGATCCGCCAAATTAAGACTTGTGTCCCCACTTTACCTTCCCCTTCAACGACGCTATTCCCCCACGTTTCCGCCCGGTCACGTGACGCGTTCCGGCGATGTCGCGCGACTATTCATGCTCCCTCCCCTCCCCTTTCCATTTTAAAACACTGACTGACCTTCATATGTTTTCTACGCGTCCACCTTCAAAAAACTATTACACTTTTATTCACTACGAGAACCATCTTCCGCTACGAATAATAATAAATCGAATATAATAACTAATACAGTATTTTATCCAAAAGTGTCCCAAATTTCTGGCCAGTACAGTGATGCCAGATGAGGGGAATTTACGCTTCTCGGCGATCGGGGCCTCTCGAGCTCGGCTGTCCTTTTCTACGTTCGGCAAAAGTCAAAGAATAGTATCCCTGGCGTATTAAGTGTCCCTCGGCAGACCCGAGGTATTCTATCGATAAAATACTGAACATGGTAGAACAACAATTACATTTCGTTGGTTTACTCGAACCACTTAAAATTGGAGCAACCTCGTCGTCGCATCAGCCTTTCAATCCCCGAGAAAATTTCCGGTCCGCTGAATTGAAATTTCCCCGGAACGTGTGCCATTGTTATTCCAAATTTTGCAGTAAAATCAACTGTCGAAAAATGGTCGAATTCATTTATGTATGAGAACAAAGCTGCGGAATTACCTCGCGGTAATTTCTGAATTGCAAAGCGTGAAGTATCTGAAATCTGGAAGTAGAATTGATAGAATCAAGTTTTTTTCCAGCCATCGACTTTCGTTAAACCTCGTCCCCCTGACTCGGTGATCCCTTATCGTTGTCCAAGAATATAATAATAATGATACCCTGAGATTCTCGGTAGAACGGTTTCTCCGTCTGAGAGGCGAATCTGAAGGCGGAAGAGTGTTCTGCCATCGCGATTCTTTAGGGTAGCAACACCTGCGTCAGACACTGAAATAATTTCGAATTTCCAGTGGCGGCAACAGTCGCCGGGGCACCAGAATGCGAGGAATTACTCTTGCTCGACGAGCCGAGGGCGCGAAAGGATCTTCCTACGCGGCGAAACGGTAGAAAGTGTGGGACGTTAGAGTGACGACCATTGAACGAGGACGAGGAGGGTTAGGGGGCTCGGGAACGGAGTCGACGATAGATTCATTAGGGCGGCACCCGGGAACTTGATGGCGTGCCGTGTTTTCGCTCGAACTTCCGGTCAAATTGAATCACACGGAATTTCGTGGTAACAATCTTCTATTTGACTTGGACCAACCGACTGATTTACCCTGGCCTTTGAGTCTACATACGTGGTTCGAGGCGATTGACATTTCGGGAATCCCCTCCGTCCCTCGCTCGCTGACGAATCCGTTGTTACCCAAAGTTTCTCAATCGATCTCCCCCGACAGATCTGTTGCTATCTCCGTTTTTCGCAGCTCTGCAACACTGTTATACATATAAGGATCTGCTGTATTGGACAAGTGGTGGTTTGTGGTGGGAACCTTATCACAATTTGGGACAGATTCTTCTTATGTCACCTTACAGTCAATGACAAAATGATCTGAAATTACTAATATTTAAATTTTTTACATTGTCAATTCTTGGGGTAGTTGGGGTAGTTGATATTTTTGGTCCCAATATTCACTGATACAATATTCACTGACTGGTGTTCACGAGGAAATGAAGCACAATGAGTATCGGGGTATGTTAAACTTCTAATCCAGCTGTGAAACTCAGGATTCTTTTTTCTGGGACGCCTACATAGATCGGGGGACTAACGCGTTGATCTCTGCCTCGGGAGGCTTTGCGTCTCATGAACCCGATTGAGTTAGCCCCGGGCAACCGGAGGCGTTATTTCGAAGTCCTAGGGGATTTCGACAGGCTTGCTAGGATCGTTTGGCATCGCACGCCGCGCATTGGGGAGAATCGCGTATAATTAACGACCGCATCCGTCTACTCCCGCTTTATCTTTAATTACCTTGCGATAAGATTCAATTTCAGATATTGATTCGGATTACGCTGTTCGCCCTAACAACACTTCGAGACATTTGGAAGACGTCCTTTTTCTTTTGGCCCTTCGTCACTCGTTTCAAGTAAACTCTATTCAATCCAACCCTCCCTGCCCAAACATAATTGACATAAATTAAATCGTTCCCCCAATAATTCCTCTTCTGGCCCATCTGGATTAGACCTAACTTCATAATTGAGCTATCCATATGCAGAGTCGCCATAACCCTCTTGTTCATAACTAGAGTATGGGTTTTATGCATTTATGACGAAGATGAATGGCCGCGATTTAAAACAGTGAAAAGATTAAAAGACTTTAAGAGTATTTATATATTATTTGCAGTACGTTCAGATCATTGGTGAAAAATATGAATTCATATTTAGCTCCCGTGTCTTACCTATAGGTTCCAATCACCATTCACTAAAATCTTCTACCTGATTTCAATATATTCTTTTCGTTAACTATTCGATTTGTTCCTCAGTTTTCGATGACCTCGAAATATGTTGTGAAGGTCATCATTCCGAACAACTTTTCCCTATGTATATTAAGTACACATATGTATCTGAAACGTTCACGAAATAAAAACCTGAAATAATTTAATTTTAAAGGGGACGCGTAGGCAGTTTATGTAATGAATTAGCTCATTAGCAGCACTGAAAACTAGGAAATGAATGTAAGCATAACATGGAAATTGATCATTTTAAATTTCAGATCAGGAGAAAAAAGGCCCCGAGTTCCAACTTTCCAAACAGAGATGAGTTGAGGATTGACTACGATGTTGTGTCGTATTACGGCCGTGGTGGCCTCCATTTTGGTGCACCAACTACAATTTCTGTATGCCGCCGGTCCAATTGGTAAGCAATCAAATCAATTTTTTCTCCTGCAGCCCTTTTAAAATAGTCAGATACGAAGCTATACACTCAAGCCTGCAGCGGGTAAAACAATTGGGATGGTCGGATCGCTCGAATATAATCAGAATTGATTAATTCTCCCTTCTAATTAGTTCCGCATAATGCAAGCTAATACTCGCGTAATCGTGATTTCTATTCATATATGGAATGGCGGATATACCTCGGACGCTGCCTGTGAACCAGCCTAGAAAGAGCATAAATTCATTTCCATTGTGATGTTTTGGTCTCGCATTATTAGGTGGTTACATATAAAATACTTATAATCGTTATAATCGTTTTCGTCACTCATCTAAGATGAGTAATTCGATGTTCGTTGGTAAACACGACTTTCGACCACTTTGCCTCTATCCAATTAAGAAAGATAAACCGAAACCTGGCACGTAAATTTATTTTAAACGCCAGTGGCTTTTGTCGTGCAGACCAATCTATTAGATTAAATTCTCCCCAATCCGACGTTGGACAGATCGCGCGCTGATTTCATTGTCAAGGTTTGGCAATATTTCACCGCAAATATCATCTGCGGTTCTAAAGCGGTTAGCCTCGGAAGGATGGTGAATCGGACAATCTGTTCAACTGTCTGTTGTATAGGATTTTCGCTTACAGAGAGGATATTTCTCGAGAGATCTGCTGTAAATATTAAAAACTAATTCACAACAGTGACCTCTTAACTGAGCGATTTTCCAATTATGAGCATTTATGGAACGAAAGACAAATGAGGTTGAGATGACAAAAGATGGGTTAAAGTATCATTCAATTATGACCGAAAATATTGACTTTTGAATTCCCGCAACTACGTCTAAAAAGAATGTTACATTCTGTACGTGTTCATTTTAAAGGGCGATCTCGTATTTGCGCGTTCTTGAACTTAATTTTGTCAGAAACTCTTCTTTATTACAAAACCGCACGAAAAATGACTCTTCTTCATTTGAAATTGTGCGAATTCAAACGGTTCTGTGGTGTGAAGCAATTCATTTTTCTCATTGGTTTCAAAGTGAAATTATAAAGGGATGCATCCCCTTTACAATTACTTCTCGGAAGTCGATCTGCGATCTTTTTGTTACGGTTTTATTGTACCTTAAAGAAAAAGTATGCCGTCGGAAGTCACCCGAACTTAATATAATTGGAAATTGTTACGGCGAGCTTGCAAGGTCGGTTTACGAAAGGGAACGACAATTTAAAAGCGTAGATCACTTAAAGAACAATGTCACGGAAGAACGGGCGAAATAACGATAAAGAACAAATTTCGAAATCGTTAAAATCATACAAAAGCGAACGACTGTATTTAATCACATTATTGTGAGTAAACATATTTTTATTCTCTTCTTTCTAGCAGTTTATGCTATCATTTTTTCGATATACATATACTGTTGCAGTATCTGCATTTTTCAGGCCAAAGGTTTATTTACTCTTTAAAGCTACTTAATTTTACAAATAAAACTAGTTGCTAACATATAGATAACATTAAAATTTTATTCGATTTTTACAAAATTATTCATTGAAATTTTACTGAACAGTAAATACTACATATATTTTATGAATTCGTTAAATTTAAGCATTAAATGAACTTCATGGTCGTGTCTTCGAACTGTTTAAACAGTCTCCATTTCTGAACATAAAACTCCAATAAATACCTCGAAACGAAAAAGATGCGATTTACAGTTGGTTCAGTTACAAAGTTGTTGTATAATTAACTTTATCAGTAGTACGTCCTCGTACATAAACGATGAAAAAAGACCGAACGTGAGAATTAATCTCCACGGTCCGTGAAATTGTGTGATGACCACGTCACTAAAACTCAGTCATTAGTCAACAATGGATCTGGGTATCGACAACGTGTAATAATAAAACTTTCTAGCAGCCCGACAATTAAATACCCTTATCGGACAGTGACATCGTTAATTTTTGCGGATGGGTAATTAACTTTGAAGTTAAACACGGTATCATAAGCGATCAGTATATCCGCAAATTCTCTACGAATACTGAATTGGTAATTGGTCATTGAATTCGGGAACACTCGTGTTTACGGGGAACAGTGATTTCGAATTCAAATCCGCCGCTTAAAATTACCATTTAAAATTCTGTCGACCGGAACGATGATTCTGTTATCTCGAAGTGAAAGTCTGGGTGACACGTGAGCTTCTGTTGGAAAGGAAATATCGAGGTGCTGTTCGAAAAGTCGGCGAGGGGTAGATTATACGCGCTGAATAACGAGCCGTGCGCCGAACGGTCGGTTCCCAGACATTGTCCTATAATTTTCCAATTAAGGCATCGGATTCCCATAAATCTCACGGCTACGGACAGCAACCATAAATTCAACGCTGTACAGAGCGACAAACCGACCTCTATTCGGCGCAGTTTTCGATCCGAGCCTTTACATTACGAACTAAAATGCCAGAATCGACCAGGGGGGGGGGGAAATCTATTACGTTTTATCAATCTTGCAACCCCTTAGAAACCGGCCATGATTTATAAATTGGAACATAATTGGATCACCGTACTGCCTGTCAATTCACTCACAGTATCGCTTTGCTTTTTCCTAGTGATGGGCACGAGACCCTTTCCAACTAGGGTAAATGTACCTATTACTGCGGGTATACGTTTCCACGTTTCACTCCGGTATTTTTTCATAATGAGATTAAAGCACGTACAAATAAATATTTTGCCTTGAATAAATTTGTACCAGGGACTATAACTGTTGTAGCCAACAAGAAAAACAGTCATAGAATAACAAGTATTTCATCGCCGATATCGTATTGGTTACAAATAAGGATTATGTATATGTAAGTAAAATATACAGTTAATGTTAAGAAGCCTTATTTGTTAAAGTAATTTATAATGTTTTTTTAACCATCGAAGACTGTCTTTTCAAGATCCCTTATTCGCTGGTTCGGATAATAGTGGCTCTACTGTTATACGAATAATGAAAATATATTTTTACGATTTCGTTTTCTTATTTTCGATTCTACAATATTCTCACAGCATTGTTATAGAACAGCGTTGCGCCATAGTCATATAAAGTAACGGATAAAAAAAAGCATTCGTTATTCGCTAATAACGAATAAAATATATTTTTCTTTGCCTGTGCAAATAACGACTGGAAATATGATGGATAAATCCGGTTACTCGTTATTCGTGATTAACGAATAAAATTGGCCGATGCCAAAATTCGTCACATAAAACATTTATTGTATATGTAAACATATTTTTTATCAATCTTCCTTATATTTCCTAATAAATTATGATGTTACCTTTAAATAATGTGCGTAGACTATTCTGATTCATTCCCACTAAAAGGAAATGAGAGTGATTTACTGTAACACGCAAATGGCTAATACGTCTACACTATTAGTCATTTGATCGTTGGCTATCCACGATGAATTAGCTAATTATTAGTCATATTTGGGTAGATACGCTTTAAGCCATTGCGACGCCACTTTCTCCAGAAATTCTATCTCACACCTGACTGCCCGGGTGCAGCAATGCTAGCGGATGATCGAATCGGCGAGCCTAAACAATTTCCTCGGTGCAACCAGCTCGAATCGATCCCATTGAGTAATTCCGCGCGCGACGTCCCTTCGCGGACGTATTTCGAAATCCTGACCAGCGAGAGCGGGTTTATCCTTCCGGAGAGATTATGTGCTCCGTCTTTCCAGCAGATATTAGAAGTCCCTTCATTCCTTTTCTCGGCGTTGCCTCTGTACCAGGAGAATTCGCCTCGCGAGATTGGTCCGGCCAGAAAGGGCGAAGGAGAGTCCTCTCGCCCCGGAGCTGATAAATTTCTCGAGGATTATCCTGTCGTTCTTCGCGAAATAGTTAGAAAGGAGAGTAAGTAGTGGGTGTCGTCGGGGTCCGGGAGGGGGAAGAGAGAAGGACGAGACAAAACGTCGCCGCCGAGGACCTCTGAGGAGATGGTTAACAGGACCCGAGAATACGGAGGAATGTTCGAACACTCGAAGGGAAAGAAGGTAGTTTCCTTGCTTGCTTTGCTCGCTAAGAACCGATCAGTTGGGTAAATGATTTTCAGGTGGGACCGTTTCGGTCGTTCCCGAACTTTTCGTCTTCTCGTGAGATGAAGGAGGACCTTCTCCCCGGGTCGTCGTTCCAAACGAACGATTCGTCGACCCGGGTTCGCCGTTTCGCTCGCCGAATTTCATGGAGAGATATTGCGGTCCCTTGTGGCCTTTCGAATTCTACTTTTCTTATTTTATTTCCCCACCGGCCTGGCTGTGTGTCTCTTTCAGTCGCGGCCTTTATAACCGTCGGGATTCCTCTGGTTCTCCGATTTCGGCTCAAAGGGCGAGGCCCGTCTGGAAACTGACTTTATTACTTCTTCCGCGCGCGGCGCCAACCTGTGCCAAGACCGTCGGGCGCAACGCGCAACGCACGATCCTCGCTATCAACGATTGTTTAGGCTGACTACCGAGGGACTACTTGCTCCTCCTTGCTCCACGCGGATATCGGGGGAAATGATCCTCGTCCGCTAAGGGAGAATACAGTACTGAACAAACTGATACATATGACACTTTACACACACTACGGGGCAGGGGGAAAACACGGGGAATGTGTTCGAGAGACTCGCATGTTGGCGGCAAACGACAAAGTGATCGGCCGAGCATCGATTGTGTACACATCTGAGCTGAACTTCAACTCCGGAAACCAAACATTTTTTAGTTTTTTTTTTAAATATAATCCTGTAGGTTTCGACGAGAAAATTCCAGAAACTGAAATTTTAATGTTGGGAATGCACTGGTTCAAAAGTTATGCGTGTGTAGAGTTGAGCGATTTTGGTATGCAGCAGGCCAACTCTGTTTGCAAACCTACGTTATCGATATCACACACGATAACTGTTACGGACGGTTATATTGACCGTAAGTGGACCTTCAATATGTACTTTAAAAATGGAATGATTCAATTAAATTATATTCAATATTATTGTAAAATTGTAAGAAGACACGTAGTGACGTTGCAAAATTTGATCTAATCCACAAATAGTTATTAATAGTTACGCATTAAATAATTAGCATACATTAGAGCTGCATCAGCCCCAATGGTTCACTTAAGAGTCAGGAAACATGATTTGAAAGTTCTACATTAATAGAATACCGACATTGATCTTACACATTTATCTGCATGAATTTTATATATATTTTCGTTTGCAACTGTTCATTCATCTTGATCCGAAATTAAGACGAATGCTGAGGGATCGCTGTACTGGTCTTCGTGGTGACACTGTTCCGGCTAATTTTCATGAACGATTCATCCGTTACCTGTCAGTTAACATTCTATAACGAAGTAAACAACCGGAATGAGGTCACGGGTACAAGGACGTAGTATAGTGATCGTGCTGGTAATAAAAGTTCCCTAGGATGCCACCATAAATCACCGCTGTAAGCCACGTCCAATGCGAAACGCAGCTTTGTCTTATCCAGCTGTGATCCTAGACACAAGACGTTATCCTGTCTTCGGATCGGAAAGAAAGCAATGCGGTGCAAATATCTGCAACCCCGCCATTAGTGCAACAAGCCTGGAATTCACAACTATTGTATCAATTTATTGTAAAGTTCGTTGAACGATTAGTAACGCGGTAGAAAACTTTCCGATTTGCCTGAGCGATTAATAAAGAAAAAGTTTTAATTATCCAATACTGCAATTGTAACGAGCTTTTTGAGATGATAGTGTACAGATTTCGAACGATACGGTGTTGCAAATAAAAATTAAGCGATTAAGGGAGATACATAACATAACGAAGAAGGTCGATTTCATGGAACCAGAGTCGTCAGATTAATGCTTGTCTCCCCACTCCACGAAACCCCTTCTATATATTTCTATTATTTATCAGTTAGTTCCTGGATAATGAAGTTATCATCTTACATTATAATCTAGTAATAAATTGTTCTTCGATGCCATTAAGCAATACATTCCATTCTTAAGCAATACAATGGTCACCGGTGACCACCATGACATTCGACATGTTAATAACTTCATAGAGTTGAAAACAATGCAACAATATTTTCAATTTCTTTAAATGTTATTCCTGATTGCATTCGATTCGATACATATAGAAAAAATTAGCCGGATCTTTAAGAATGTTTCGCATACTTTTCCTTCAATTTACGTTTGATTATGTTCAATATCTATTTTCATTTATTAATAAAGTGCAGAAGTAAAATCAATGAATTATATAAGTTCGCGGTCAAGGTCTCATTACGCTATTGTATACAAGTAACAAAGCTTAAGCAAAGGAAGGTATAATCTGGTTCGAAATTGTTTCAGGTGCTAAGCCGTTTCCTGGACTGGAAAACCTGCCGAAGCCGTTCTGGCATCACCTCAGCTCGCCTTTTACCGAGGTAAGTCGGCTGCATAATTGGAACAAGGAGTTAAAATATCTTTTGAAAAAGCCACGGCCATACCCTTTGCGCCGTTTCGCTCGGCACGCTGTACAGAACACTGTTATCTCTCTTTCTTGCTGGCTGACAAAGTGCCTTCAACCTTTACGTAATTTCTGCAGTGCGAAACATTTGAACGCTCTGCTGTAATTTCAGGAACAGCGTCTCTGTATGTTAATTGTGTATATATAGTGGGAGAGAAAATATTAAAACATTTTACTCGTCTAAATGCCTATATTTCGTTTACACAGAGGTAAACTTTACTTTACCAGACACAAAATTTGTGCCTTTCTATAGATTATGATGTATTTGGTATGTAATCCAGTAGATTTGTACCCGGAGAACCTGCAGATCGAAATTTCGATCCTGTAGGATCAATGGTTCAAGAGTTATGCTTGCTTAAAGTTGACCAATCTGCAGTGTTTTCGACAGGTAAAGGCTATGCCATATTGGTTTGTAGTGACCCCCCCCACCCCGACCTAATCTCTCTCTCATCAACCAATTTATTAATTATTCTGCTCGGTAAGCGGCGCGCGACCATCACTACAAACCAATATGGCGGGGTCCTTACCTGTCAAAAACACTGCAGATTGCTCAACTTTAAGCAAGCATAACTCCTGAACCATTGATCCTACAGGATCGAAACTTCGATCTGCAGCCGCCCCGGGTACAAATCTACTGTGTGACATACCAAATACATCATAATTTATAGGAGAAATACAGAAATTTTGAGTTCGGTAAAGTAAAGATCAGCCGACGACAGTATTATCCGGTAGTAATATTGTTTGTAAAGATGGCGCTGACATAAAGATACAATTATTATACTATTGTATAAGAAGTTAGATGCTGTCGGTTAACGTGGTTGTGAAATGATGTTAATAGCGGATAATACTGTTGTTTACTAAAGTTGTTTAAACTGTGTCGGTGAAACCTGTGACGGTGATTTTGATGTGACCTCTCCCTGACATGATGTGACACATTATATTCCATCGTGTTCGCAGGTATATGAGGTGGAAAGTATCGCGACAGAGACTGGCGGCACTCCCGAGCCTAGGCCCTTTTTCGAAGATTCGGAAAGCAACATTACCGTGCAACTCGGCGCTAATGTCTATATGCACTGTAGAGTACAAAACCTGCAGGATACTCTTAAGGTACGTTCCCATTTCTCTTCTTTTATCGCCGGTCTCCCTGGCGCAACGTAGCGCATTTTGGTCGTCGCGTACGCCCTAAGAGCACCAGTTGAATAATCTTGGAATGCATCCGTCGCGTCGTCGTGCTCTTAAAGGACGTTTCTTAAAGGATCTCAAAAGCGTTGTTGTACGGTCTCGCAACTGTGCACATGTTTCCGGAAAACTTCTTTTCTTTGACGGAATTCGTGCTCTCTTGCTATTTCATCTTCCAACGCTTCCTGTCAAGGACGGTTTACAGAATAAGCATATTATCAGTCTCATGCATATGGACGTTGTCCATTTTCTTGTTGGTACCAAGCAGAATGTTTCTTCTCTACTCATATGTTAAATTATAACCAGAGTTGCAAGTGCATGTTAATCTTGTTATTCGCTCATTAATGTTTAATTTGCCACTAATTTGGTTACCGCATCGCGCGAATCCAATTATACCTCCTAACGTGGTTATCGTTTAATATTACAATGACTAAGTTTTTGCAAACAATTATGTCACTTATTACGCTACAGATAAAATACAAAAACGCAGCTTGTTATCAAAGATAGATTCTCTTTTGTATAATATTATAAGCTTAAGAAATAAGCTTGCCTGGGTTTGCTCCTGAATGCAATTACGTGTGCTTTGCCATTTCACCGAATAGTTTTAATCAGAAGAAAACCGATGAACTTGTAAAAGAGGGTCCTTCCCTCAGATTTCAATAGTTTTAATCAGAAGAAAACCGATGAACTTTTGTAGAAGAGGGTCCTACCCTCAGATTTCATAATCCTTGAAATATGACGTCAAAGTCACCATTCTGAACAATATTTCCCTTTAAAGTTTTCGACGGTCGGCTGTAGAGTTCACGAGATAACTGCAGAAAACTTGACTTGTAAATGGATGGACGACCTTGACAACATTTATATAGATAATATTTCAAGGTCACTGAACTCTGAGAGGAGAACTATTGCAATAAACACTTTCGTGTATGAAACGTAAGATTGATAGGTTCTGAACACAATCTATTCCTGTTTTTAATTATTGCGAATGCTATGATATGTATTAATGTTTAGTAATCGTGTGTGCAATACTTGCACGTGATTCGTGAACAAATAAATACGTTTGAAGCAACAGTCGTTGGTGGACAACGTATTTCCTAATAAAATAACGCAGTTGTTCACAGACCGAAGTGTGTGTGTGCTCAAAAGTAGTTTAAAATTATTCACATAATGTGGAATGGTTGGACATAATTGGCCAGAACCGTGCACTTCAAAGGAAGGTAATTTCAAACAGTTAAAAAGTGATTTGAAATATGTATCTTCTCCACATTCTACTTCCACATTCTTCTAATGTAATTTTAACATTCCCCAATATTATAATAAGTTTTAATAAATGTTCTAAAAAATCATTTATTACACCTATAAAGACCCGCCAACATCAAAGAAGTGTAATATACTGTTTCAACGTTAAAAAAGGGTATATTCAAAAGGGATGTGGGCTTCTTGTCACGTACTGTATCTGCGAGGAAGACGAGCGAAGAATGCAGGCGACCCTACCATGAATTGAGACTGATTATGGCTGAAATGTGTGGCGTTTCACGGCGAACAAGTGTATAAATTACTTTTGTTATTGCTAAGTCTGAGGACAATACTTTGTAATAGTTGTATCCACCAAAACAGGACTCATCAAAACACCTTTAAATTCTTTTAATTTTTTCACTTACTGAATATATTGTAATAAAATCCGTAGTCTCTATTTACGCCTGCACCGTCGTGTTTCAGCTAAATGACGCTTTGTATTCTTTAGTTACGTGTGGACTGGTGCTGCAAAAGAATTTTTCGCTCTCGAGCTGTAGCAAGGTGCGCTCACAGCGCGAGATTTATTGAAGACGACTGGGTCGAAATGTATGGGGTGAATTTTTACCATTGTTCTTCGAATTCTCGACTTGAAGAAGCGGTTTAGCCGTTCGAACGAAACAAAATGAACGCGATGATGAAAATTCTGTCGCGACTGATGAACTTGATGCAAGGAATTAATCTTGTTGCGTTCAACTCTGGTATTGTCAGTCCGAATTCGTGTTTCGTTCGTCGGACTCCTCCTTCTTTTTCGCGCTAAAAGCTTCGCGTCGTTATCATTATTTGCCCGGAAGAATTCCGTCGTGGATACCACACCCCTGACACGGGCGGCAATCTAACCCGTTGCTAACACCGGCAAAGAAAATTTCGCGGTAGCAGCCAAATATTTTCCTCTTAATTTCGCGGTCGTTTGAGCAGAAAAGCCGCCATCGATGTAACACGCGCCTTATTCTCGGCGAACGAAACCGAGAGACAAACTGTGGCAAAAAATTCTCCCCGGTCGGTCTTATATGAACGTTGCAGTTAGCTTTGAGAGTAATTTAATCCTGCAACGGTCTCCTGGGCTCTCTCATGACCCGAACAAATAACACAAACCTAACACTTACTGCTAGATTATGAGTATATAAAAACCACACTGTTTATGCTCTTAAAGAGATCTTTTTAGGACGTAAGACTTTCAGACCTAAAATATACGTAAAATGGACGTCTTGAAGACGTCGTGTGATATCTGGAAATATCTTATTACTGAATTCCTATAAAACTGATGTCTCTAAAACTTCAATACCAAATATGCATATTCTTCGAATGTTTGGAGGCTTCCAATTTTTTTAAACATGTTCGCATAATCCGAAAAATGTGAAATAAATACACATTAATAATCACGATGGGACACAGATAAATATAATATCAGTAAAATATATAATAAAATGCATAAAATCCGTCAGGCTCAACTAGTCTGGACGATAAAATTAATTCAAGATTGATGTTCGACTACATCTTAACGAAGAAATTTGTTCACGTGGTGTATAATCAAGCGTGAAGATTTCAGAAGGATCGCTAAATGTATTTGGAGTTATGTAGCTATTATTATAGATGTTGATGCTATCCACTTGATTAATGGTATTATGGCTCCGCTCGCATTTGCATACAGTGAAACGCCAGAGAATTGCAAGCTAATAATTACCCTGATCATGAGTCTATAAGATTATACCATTTTTAGGTGAGTGAAGTGCAAGAAGATTACCCCAATTCTACTGAAATATTGCCCAATACGAAACGCGCTATAATGCACGTGAAATTAATAATTGATCTTGAATGTTCAATTTCCTAAATTTGCATTTGTTATTTTATTCTATTTTCGGCACTATGTTTATCGTATTAGATCGAATTCTTTTTCGTTTAAACTTAAAACAGCCGAATCATTGAATTATTGCAATAATGTTACTCACAGAAAAACGGATACTTGATGTTCAAATTGTAATGAATTGGTAAAATGATGTACAAGTCCATTCTTAATTTACGCGCACTCTATACGTTATACTTTATGTTAATTAAAATCGCTGATAATCAACAAAGTATGATCGATTTAATGTAAAATGACCTAAAAAGTCCAAAGAGCCGGCAAAGAAGAGACCGATGAAAGATTAAATTTTTTCAAATTGATGGTTTAATTAATTTAATCTCTGCATTTATATCGTCAATCAGATTTACTTTCACGCAGTCGTGTACTGTAATAATGACATAACGAAAGGTTAAGTGCCCGATTATATGAATTCCTGCCGAGCGTCACTCTAATTACACGACGCGACGATTAACAGCTAAAATGCACGAAAAGTCGATCAATGCGCAACGTAAAATTTACACCATATGTTACACCATCAAGCAAATTTTGCAGTATTTGCGTTCAGTAAACATGAAATAATTCAATAGGTAAAAGGAAATTGCAGTTGTTCATTCGAATGAAACTAAAATACCGAAGAAATTTTTATTTTATTTCGCGTAAGAGCAACAATATACCGGGTGAACCACGAATCGTGATCAGTAGAGTTGGACGAAATAAATGCGACGAACAATATCAAATTATTGGTACAACAAATTCACCTCTAACATACGTTCATAAGGTCTGAAACGTCATTCCGCGCATAACCAAATGATTAATAAAATCCACTTATTGGAACGCAAACTACAATTGTCAGAACTTCTAATGATATATCATACGATACGACAGTGAGGAGCGCGCTAGTTGTGCTCGTATTATACGAACGATCTGGTTATGCGAGCAGTTTGTCTCCCGAGGGATTCATATAAATGAAGTTCCGTATTCGCAGCTCGGAAATTAAAAATGGAGACGCATTAACAGCGTGCTATGCAACACAGCCTATGTTTTATGTATACGAATTAAATAACTAAAAAGTACAATTCAAAGAACAAGAAGAACAACTGAAATGTATGAAACATGAACTATGCTTATTTTCTGAAGTGCACAGTTTCGAATATCAGGCCGCCAGCGTATGATAAATTCTGAACGATTGTTAGCCTCGCGCGTAAAGCTGAAAACAAGAGGACTTCCGTTCAGAGACGAGAGAGAGAACATGGCTCGTTTCGAATTATTTCAATATATTTGCCCTTAAAACAGTCGAGGCGTAAAAGTCGGCGAACTCCGCCATGATGCATACGGAGATCCCACAACTGTGAAAAAAATATCTCGGGGCGCGCATAAATCTGTTCAAGAGGCCGCGACAAATTCACCGAGCGACTCAGCCGTTTCTGCCTCGCATTATCCCCGAGCGGAACACCGTTCTAAATCGCATGCGGCAGTAAAAAGAACGCCACGCGACAGGAAATAGCGGCAAACGTTCTGTCGCGCTTATTGCGCGACATTGCCGATAAATCGTTGTCGAAGTCACCAATCTCGCGCAGAGTTTGCGTCGCGGAGGACGACGCTGCTGTGGAGAACCTCCCTCGAATGTGACACGCATGACTGTTTTGTTCGTTCGCACGCAGTTGCCCCGGCATTCAATCTTTCTAACGTGGAGACCTAACAGATATCGACTCGGCAAGAAGTTGTTCTGTTCGATCGAACTCTCGAACTGCGTGCACGCAAACTTTAGTAACAAATATGCGAAAACAACTTGCATCCATCAGGGCAGTCCAAGGGGTGCTTAAACAAAAAAATTAAATATATTTCTTGGCTGGTATTTTGGACTGGTGCAAAATTCAGTCAGGAATAAAATATTGTCAAGATATTAATCGTTCCCCGAGCTAAAATAATTTTAAAATCGCGTGCTTCTTAAAATCTACGGCGCTCTGCCTTACTGAATACATAGATAATGATTTTTGTTTCTTTTAAATAGTTTCGTTGGTTCAATTTTGTTGTAGGTCACTGTAGTTGTGCGCGGTGTAGGAATAAACCGGAAATTTTTATCAAAGTGATTCATAGCGGCGTCTGATGCGACAGGAGCGATAACGGGTTGGACAGTATCGCAGTATATTCGGTATATTCGGATCGGCAGATAATGACGGGGCGCGAAACAGGTGCATTCTGACCGGCGGATATTTTTCTAAGGGTGTTTCCGCCGATCCGGGGAATTAATGAGGGCCGTTTGAACGAGGGCGAGACTGGAATCCCGTAAATCCCGGCCTGTTAGCGTGACATGGAACAATTTCACTCGTCGGCTGCCGTAGTATCGTTGCGATTCGCTCGCGTGCAATTAGTGCAGCTCCCGGCTTACTTGTTAAGCTAATTACACGTGTATAAACTTCCGGTGGCTGTTACTCGAGAGAGGAAGAGACCGTTGAAAGTTAGCCTGGTCGTTATAAGTGGAAAAGTAGCGAGTTCCAGGCGCCAGGTATATAGAACCGTCACCCTCGCTTGATTCTTCCCGGCCTGTGACCGACTTCCGAAACTTCCGGACACCTAACCCGACTCTAGAGAGAGAGAGAGAGAGAGAGAGAGAGGTGGGGCGGAGAGGAACCAACTTCGACGATCGATCGTTTCGACGGTCAATCAAAACACAGACAAAACGTCTAGCTAAGAGATTAGAGAGTTCGGGCGGCTCGGCGTGGCGTCGCGTCGCGTTACCACGCCATTGATCGCCGCAGCCGAGCCCGAGGAAACCGGCTCTTTTGTTGCTGTTAATGAAGTTTCAGCTTGAAGTTGCTTACTCCCGACCTCTTAAGACAACTGACAGTCTTCCAGGTGAACTTCGCGAACCGTGGATGGTGTATCTAACCCATATCTAACCGATGCACACAGCTTCCGAGGCTTCAGACGCCATCTTAGACGGCCGAGGAGTTTTCATGCCGCGGATAATTACGAGCCCCGGGCTCTTCAAGGTGTAAATGACTGCTCTTTGATAGGAATTAAACCTGAAATACGGTAGTATGCAGATTGTTAGATCTCTCGAGCTCCGGGAGGACGAGTAAATAACGTTTTAATCTTACTCCGGCCGCACATAATTCCCAGTTTGCGTCCCTTTGTTTTCAACCCCTCGCGGCATGATTTCTTTGGCGACCATGTCTGCTGAAATGATTTTATTGTTTGTGATTTAGTACTGCGAATAGAGAAAGTATCTGTTCCCGGTTAAATGTTTATAAATCTTGATTATGTTTTTTTTCAGAAAACTAATCCCATTAGGCAAGCGTTTTATGAACTACGAAAAATTAGGATCGAGACGATTATTATGCAAAGCACTTTTATACGGTGAACCTTGCAGCAATGACTTTGAAGTAGTAAAAAGTGAATAAGTCAGACATGGAGAGAAAAGACTGAGACTACATTTAGAAAATATAGATTATATTATATTTTGGTGTGTATTATCAGCAATACGTCGAAAAGCCGTCCCTCGCTATCGTCCAGACTCTAGACCATTCCGATAATTCTCTCCTGTATTCGACAGACCCAGTTAATCCTCGCAATCTAAATCAGAGTGGATTGAAGAGTACGAAAGCGCGTTCGCACAAAGGAAAAATCAGCTGCGCCCGATCCTTGGCGTCAACGAAGTCCTCAAAGTGTTAAGAAACATTGAACATTCCATCCCGATACAATTCTCCGTTACGGCAAAGCGATTTACAAGTTCGCAACGCGATCGGTGGATGCAAAATAACATAAGCGTGGGGACGAACGCGGGGACGCTAACAGTGAATCCCTGACCCCGTGTTCCAAGTTATCAGCGGACGTAATACGCGTTTCAAATGATCCATTAATGGAAATTATTAATCAAGTCTTTGTCGCCAGGCCGCGCACTCTGACCTTTGATTAAACATTCGTATCGTAGATATTGTTTCGCGGAGCGGTGTAATTGAGACGCGGCGCTGGCCAGGCATCATTGTGTCGCGGCGCTCGCAAAAGCGGACGCCGCCGCCGTCAATGGCTATGTTATTACCGCGTGAAAATGACGTTGCCACAGCACGGCGGCGTTTCCCTCGTACCTTTCCCTCTCGAGGATCGGTATTTCACTTTGATTATTTTGCCGGCGCCAAGAACGCGCCGTGCAGCCCGACTACCACTGTTAGGGTATAAATATTGCGGCGACAGTCGAACGAACGGCCAGAAGGACTTCTTTTTTCCCTTTTCCCCTTCCTCTCTCTCTCTCTCTCTCTCTCTCTCTCTCTCTCTCTCTCTCTCTCTCTCTCTCTCTCTCTCTCTGCTCTCTGTGTCTTTGTTCGGTGTACGCAGCGAACGCCGAGCCGAGTCGGTTCAGGAAAAGCAAAAGAGCCTCGCTCGAGGACCCTCGAAAGAAAAGATACGTTGCAGGCGCCGCGCCGCGCCGCAGGAAATGCCGCTAGACGAGGGTGAAGTTGAAAGAGGGCCGCGCGCGTCATCGTGCCCCGCTTAGAGAGGATTCGGTATCTTTGTTTGCTGGCGGATTAATCCCGGCTCAAGGCCACTTTTACGCAAGCCATCCCTGATCCTGCCTCATCCTCCAAGACCGACCCGGACTCCGACGGATTTTTTCATATCCCTGTCGCAGCCACGACGCGACGCAGCCGAGTCCTCCAGGATTTTTCCCAAGGCTCCGCCACGTCTCGTCCCTTGATAAATTCCGATCGGTGTACAGAGATAAATTGAAGAACAAAAATTACCTGCGCGATGGCTTAGTATGCTGTTGACGCCAACGGGATATTTTCCTGTCAACCAGTGAAAAGGTTCTTCATTTATTACTGAAGGTATTGACAGAAGTTGCTACAAGCACCGACAAAAGGTTAGGACACTATGTATAGGTTTCATCGCGTTCCAATTATATTGCACACGTAGCTGTATACATATGTATATAGTAAATCCTCCATAAACGCAAAAAAATATCCCCTCCACTGTAGTAATCTGACCTTGGCTTAAAACAGAAAAATCGATTTTTTCTATTTTAACATATGCATATAGAAGCCCCTTGACGAAGGTACAGCAATTTCGAGAATGTGATGTATTGTTGAAACGACCATACCGGCTGTTCTAAATGACTGTCAAACAGAAATGAAAGAGGAAAATGTTTTACTGTTTTTTTTATAACAAATATAGTGACATGTATTGTTTTATATCTGCAATTTTATTTCGACGAATGAAAGCGACGGCCAATTAATTAAATGGAATGTTTCATTTTATTTTTTATGTTATATTAACATATACGTAGAGACGTGTGCTGCACAATAACCATCAAGGACATGCAAAATCAGAAATGAAAGAAACATAACATACATTCATCAGAGATCTAAATGATTTCGAAGCAAAAATAACACAAACACATGCAACAATAGCTTTGACTTTCGCAATAATTTGTCTAGTACCTACCCACTTCACTGGCGGCCAACGCCACAGGGCGGCGACTCGGTTCCGGCATATCGGTGTGAACCGCTACTAATCCAATTACAAAACTTCTTTATTTTTCATTATTTTTTCATGGGACTTTCACCAACTTATCTCTGGCACTTTTCTGATTAAAATGACATCGAACACGATATATGTAATTTCAACTGCATTTAGTGGTTTAATCGACAATGAAAGTTTCGGACGCAAGGAAGGACAGCGAACACGCGTCTCTTTCTTTTCCATTCGTTGTTCTTCCTTGCGCCCGAAACTTTCAAAATACAGTTGAAATTATATCTTGTTTAGTCTTATCTTTATCAGAAAAATGCCAGAAATAAGTTGGTGAAAGTCCCATAAAAAGATAATGAAAAATAAAGAAGTTTTGTCATTCGATTGGTAGTGATTCACACCGATACGCTTCGGCCGCGCGATTCATATTTACATGCTGTCCTTTCCTACCTTCGGCTTCGTTTGTGCTCTCGGCGCGATAGACGCAGTCATAAAAAAAATAGTTTTTTGCAGAACAGCCGTTGGCAATATATCGAGACTTTACTGTACTATGATGTTGCACCATTTTCTCACTGGTTGTAACTACGACAAACAGTTTTATTGGCACTCGAAACGTATTTTGCCGCTCGGAAAGTACTCGCTCGCTTAGAGTATTCGCAGTTCAAGCCTCAATTATACGAAGCTAGTTTACTCGTTACTCGTTCGCGAGTGAACTCGTGAATGAGTGAGCGAGTCATGAAACGCGCAGCGTGTATCGTTCTGATTGCTCTCTGGTGAGTTTGCTATCTCTATTGATTACATGAAACGTGTTTAACAACAGTGAGTTGTTTAGCCGTCGCGTCATGTCGTTATGCAGCGCGCGAACTGCCTCCGCTGTTTAATTGATGTTTTCGGAGATGAAAAGGGAAGACAAGATATCTTGTTGATTGTTTCCTGATTGCCGATCACATAGGAAAACGATATCTACATCGCAAAATGTGTCTGGAACATTTTTCAATATCATCAACCGGATCGATTTAAATGGGACACCCTGTATACTGCGAGAATGCTTGACTTTAGCCATTTCGACAAAGGTAAAATCTTGATTTCTGATTTTCTATGAGACGTCTTTTTATGAATGTCGGTTAATGATGATGAATTGAAAGAGTCAATTAAGGATCGTGAAGAATCAATGAAGAAAGAGTCAATTCAGAACTGTTTTCAATTCCTACACAATTGAACCAATTTTATTAAATAAGACTCATATTTTGAATATACATTTTATTAATAATAATTAAATTCGTCAAAATTTCCATCTTACTTTAAATCAGTCGTTCATTCTCAATTTTAGTTGAAAGGACTTTATTTGCTTGCTTTGAATACTTACACAGCAATAAGACAACCTTCGGATCTTGTTCTGAAGGTAATTTTCCGTCCTCTGTCCGCAAAGAGTCCTCGAATATTAGCAAC
The DNA here is from genome assembly GCF_051020765.1 of Lasioglossum baleicum. NCBI lineage: Eukaryota > Metazoa > Arthropoda > Insecta > Hymenoptera > Halictidae > Lasioglossum > Lasioglossum baleicum. Next base: position 20,828,912 of record NC_134931.1, read on the forward strand.
TTTTAATCATTCTCACCGGGCACCCGGTTTCCAAGAGTCTACCAATTTTTCCGAGTCACCAATTTGAGTGAGATCTCATCCATTAGCAGCACGATACGCAATTACACTAATTATGTCTTGGCAATTGTATCCACTCATGTATAGCAAAATACAGTATAGCCAAATGGAAGTGTACTTGAAGGCACGACATTGTCATTATCGTAAGTCCTCGTTGTCTCGCCTAATCTTCTTGAGAGTTTGCAGAAGTAGGACTTTCTCTTAAGACGGTCGGTATCTGAACTATTACTCACCTCGTGGCTTGATTAGAACTTGACGAGTTCATTATGCAAGTGTTAACATTTCCTCTCCGTTCGACAGACGTGTAATCTCTTTTAAAACTTGCGTCGCGCTGAGAAATATCAATCGTTCAGTGCTGGGCTCGGTTGGGGCCCCTCAAACGCTTGCTTCCCCCTCCAACCTTTCTTCTGTTTTCCCTCAATCGAGGCAAACGTGCCCAGCCCTAGTTCACTATGTTTCCACGATCCCATTTCGTAATTCTTATTAACCGTTTGTAAATTTTTGCTTAAACTGTCAGGGATAATTGTTTAGAGATCAAAGTTGTGATTAAAAGGGACTTATTATTACGATTTAATGTCTACTCGTTACAAATCTTTTAAGTGAAAAACAATTAAGAGAAATAAGGCAAAAATTGTTTCAACTAGATCTATCGAAGCCTGGTCTCACATGCGTTATTTATAGTGACTGATGAAATTATTATAGCCACACTATA